>NC_051418.1:25798862-25798974 GCF_015228065.2 Penaeus monodon
CGAGGATGACAAACCACAAACAAAACCTGCTTCTCACACACAACGATGGTAAAACAATAAAAATAATTACACGAAAGACTTACAAGTTACAAGAAATGGAGAACGAGGAGTG
>NC_051418.1:25799868-25800219 GCF_015228065.2 Penaeus monodon
AGGTGCCGCTTCCTTCTGATGATGCCTTCTTGAGGGAAGGGGAAGGGAGAAGAGGGGAGGGGAGGGAGATAAAGGAAGGAGAAGGGTAGAGGAGGGGGAGAAGAAGAGGAGAGGAAGGGGGATTAAGGAAGGGGAGGGGAAGATGAAGGGAGACGAAGGAAGGGAAAGGAGAGGGGAAGGAAGATGAAGGAAGGGGTGGGCCCCCCCCACCTCTGAGTCAAGAGAAGTCGGGAGAAGGTATTAGGGCACGAGAGGGGGGGGGGAGGTCAATCTTGCATTTACTCTTTCTCTTATTCTAGTCTCTTTTTCTGCTGTCATCCTTCACCTAACTGCACAAAAAACGCCTTTCCA
>NC_051418.1:25800359-25800849 GCF_015228065.2 Penaeus monodon
GCTGTCAACATGACAAGCTCGTTGGAGTCACTTTAGAACCCCTCCCCCCCTTACCCCCCTGCAACCTCCCCATGCCACACAATGGACCTCCTTGGCAAAAGCACCCACCCTACCCCCTGCAGGCTAACATAAGCGTGGGCGGAGTGGACTGTGGGCGGCTAGTTAGGTTCTGGTAACACTTTACGTGAACAACAATGATGCCACCTCGGGCGCCCGCTCTCAAAATACCGCATTCACGCTCTCTTTCCTTCGCCTCAGAATTTACTCATTTACTAGCCTAATCAAACACTCTCTTTTTCTCCTTTTCTTTTCTTCTCGTTCCCACCGCCGTCATCACTGCCGTCGCTTTTCTTCCTTCTTCACTTTACATATTTGCATTTCTTTTTTTTCGGGTCTAACGGTCTGTCTACGGAAAAGACCCTAGACCGAGGAAACACCCGGGTAATTGATTTAGCGGAGAAAAATATTTACAGAATACTTGCATTGTGCG
>NC_051418.1:25801282-25801446 GCF_015228065.2 Penaeus monodon
TCAAACGTTCGCCACAGTAACAAGTGTACTCTTGCGTATTTCGCAATGACTCATTCATACACCCACACAAACACAAAAAAAAAGATGTTCAGTTCAACACACAATCACATTCACTCGCTTTTCTCTCCTTTTTGGTTTTCTCCGATTTTTATTCACTACGTCTG
>NC_051418.1:25802007-25802321 GCF_015228065.2 Penaeus monodon
GAATCAGTCACAATCGCCTCACGCCGCCAATAGCAACCGGCACATCACAACAAGAATAAACAAAGACACGAGCTTCCTATCACTCATTATTCACTTCTCTCATTACCCTGAATAATCTCCCCGATGAAGAAGAATCCGTTATTCATCATCAACAAGGAAGAAGGTTCATCGATAGTCATCAACGTAACGACGTCCTCATCAACACGCGCCCCCATCCCCGCGCCCACCTCCGTAAGGGCGATAATAGCTTCTCGGTACCGTAGGCAACGCGCCCTTACGACACTAGCTAGGCTCTACGAACGGAATGTCGCATG
>NC_051418.1:25802578-25802774 GCF_015228065.2 Penaeus monodon
TTAACGATGATGAAGAGAATCATATTAATAAAAGAACTAAACAATCAATAGACGAATAACCAAAACAGAGAACGGCAGGAAAAAAATCTGTTCACGGGCGGGAGAAAACGGGAGGGCGGAACTGGGGGTCGGCGGGGAGGGGGGGAGGGGGACCAGTCAGAATCTCGTCCGCTGCGCCGCTCCGTTTTTGCGATTG
>NC_051418.1:25803186-25803250 GCF_015228065.2 Penaeus monodon
CGCAGTAATGTTAACAAGTAAACGAGAAACACAAATACCAAAGTGGATAAAAAAAAATAAACTC
>NC_051418.1:25803531-25804529 GCF_015228065.2 Penaeus monodon
TAAGTTAGCGGTCACCAATTGTTGTTTTCTGAGGAGACAATAGGACGCGCATAGAAAAAACACTTTCCTCATTGACCAGCACCGTTTTAAACTCCCTCTTCCTTTCTCCCCCTCCCCCCTCCTCCCTTCCCCCACTCTTTAATCTTTACTCGTCATCCCCTTCCCTTACATATCCCTCTATTCTCCTCCCCTCCCCCTCTTTACCCCCCCCCTCCAAAACTCCACTGTCATTCTCCCTCACACCCTACTACTCCCTCAATCCCCCTTCACCCCCCTCACTACGCCTTTACTCCCCTTCCTCCCCGTTTCACTCCTCTCCACCCTCTTCCCATTCACTCAACTATCTACTTGCTTTTCCCTTCCTACATCCTCCCCCTCCTTCCTCCCCACCCAAACCTCTCTACCCTCACCCCCCTTCCCTCCCCATCTCTCCCCCTTCTCTTCCCTCCCCTATCTCTCTCCCTTTCCCCCCTATCTCTCCCCCCTTCTCCCTCCCCTCTCTTACCCCCCCTCCCCCCACCCTGCATTAAACCCTTATCAAGTCAAGTATCACTCAGAGCGACAGGTGTCACCCTTGGCATGCAGACAACCTCCTTGTATTTGACGACTGCAAACAGGAAGCCTCGTCTTCAACCTGTATTGTGTCTTTGTGTTTCTTTGTTATTTCGGCTTTTAAATTGATGCTTGTGTTGTGTGTGGTTACGCACGAGGTATATCGTATGTAAATTGATGCGCCGTTTAGTGTAATATGATGTTTTATTAAAACGCCATGCCTGAAACATTAAAGTGTAAAGGAATGTGATATTACGTAATATCACGCAATGAAAAGTGTAATGGGTGTTTTAACTGGCAACAGCTGTTTGACACTTGCAAGGCGCCGGAACTCGGTGAACACCTGCGCGCGTGAAATTGCAGAAATAATCGTTCCTAAGAAAAATAACAACAAATCAAAGTCGAATTCTTTACGTATGCTTTGAAAAGCCAATGAATCCTCTTAA
>NC_051418.1:25804871-25804990 GCF_015228065.2 Penaeus monodon
AACAATTAGACACTGGGAACTCGGCTTAGACGGCCGTGCGATGCGGTTATCTGATCCGTTTAACAAGAGATTAGACTCAGGAAGCAGTAAATCAAAGGACGGGACAACCGGACGAATGA
>NC_051418.1:25805009-25805744 GCF_015228065.2 Penaeus monodon
GTCTGTTTGATTTTTCTTTTTTTTCGAAACTTCGGGAATATCCTTAACTTTATTTCCGTTTTCTGTTATGGTAATTTTTTTTCATGTCCTTATTATGGGAGTTTTCTGTTGATATCGATCCGAATTTCTGACATATTAGCTATCCTAATATATCATATTCCTTCCTGTCAATATTCCCGTTTTCTGTCAAGGGTTCGGAGTGTCGGATATGTGAGACATGATTCGGAACTTTCATCATATTTTCTTTCTGTTGTTGTCGTTTTCTGTTGGTGATTCCGATTTCTCAATATATTATTCATTATTAAGAGCTTTCATTGTATGTTCTCTCTGTTTTATTGTCGTTTCTGTTTTGGTTCCGAATTCCAGATATGTAAAGTATGATTTGGAGCTTTTATCATATATCATTTTCATTAATATTCTCCAATATAATAATCGCGAGTTTTGCATCATACCCAAAGATCTAAAAATCGACAAACGAAATCACATGGGGGGGGCGGGAGGCAGGTGTCCCGCGCCCATGGCATAATGAAAACAGCTGTTTGTGCCAAGAGACATCTGCCCAATAGAGCCTTCGAACAGCCCATTCTCTCCATCCCATTAAACGCTCGATTAAAACCAACCCACCAAATCCGATATAATGAGAGAGAAAATAAAATTATACTCATCCTTGCCAATTAACCCGCAGAGGATTATGGGATTGTGTGTGTGCGTGCAAGTAGGTGTATGTCTGCGCAG
>NC_051418.1:25805986-25806752 GCF_015228065.2 Penaeus monodon
TTCTACACCTATACGTGCGCATACGTGCGTGCGTCGGCGTGTCAGCGTGCGTCTACGAATACAACTGCACCTTCACATACGTATGTTCGTTCCTCAACACGATTTCCACGAGCGTACGTGCGCGCGTGCATAGGTGACAGCGAGAATGTCATCGTTATTCTGGGCGTCCCCGCGGTCTCGCATGACGCACACCTCCCTCCGTCCGTCCTGCGTCGCACTGAAGTTTAGGCTTCGGCGAAGTGCAGCAAAAAAGAAAGGCCTCGTTTGGCAGCGGCGGCCACGGAGGCTGCGAGTCCGGCGGCGCTCGCTGTCCCCCGCGAAGGACGAGGCAGCGGGAGACGATCACTGACGAAGGCGATGCTGGAGGCGGTGTTATTGTGGCCGTTGTGAAGGGGGGGGAGTCCGGAGGAGGGGGGCCAGAGCCTGGGGTGGAGGTAGGGAGGGGCAGAGAGGGGGTTGGAGGGGGTTAGGGTGAAGAAGGAGAGGGGATAAGGGGAGGGGGAGAAGGGGGGGGGAAGAGAACAGGAATAATGAGAGTTAGAATAAAGAGAGAGAGAGAGAAGAAGAGGGGAGAAGTGGAGAGGAGGTGGCAAGGGCAAGAGGGAAGAAGGGAGGAGATAGGGGTGAGAGAGACGAGGGGAGAAGAGGGGGGTGGAAGGGGAGTGCGGGAGGGATTTAACCTTGAGGATTGGCAGGCGAGGTTCTCAGGGACAGCGCATGGTTCAACATAATGATGAACTCATGCGGCCTGCACGTGAAGGGGTTA
>NC_051418.1:25806781-25806888 GCF_015228065.2 Penaeus monodon
TGACGTGTACGCATAACTAGGGTCATAAGCGTTCTGGATCTTTGCTTCCTCTATTTAGCAGTCAAGGCGTTCATTACTAATATAATTATTAATTTTCTATGTCTATT
>NC_051418.1:25806937-25807091 GCF_015228065.2 Penaeus monodon
TTGATTCTTTTCAGCATTTATTTGCTTACATTTTAATCATAATTACCAATGATCCTTAAGGAAATGGAATACGATGTGAGCGCTTTCACAGTCTCTCGGCATCGCATTACGATCAGCTACCAAACGTATCATTATTTCTCTATCTTCAAGAAAT
>NC_051418.1:25807350-25807419 GCF_015228065.2 Penaeus monodon
GCTCGGCAGCGAAAACAGGTTCTCGAGAACAGTGGGCAAGAGACAGCCACGACACCAGGGGCGCTAACC
>NC_051418.1:25807648-25807712 GCF_015228065.2 Penaeus monodon
ACGCACTCACCTGTGTTAATAAACTTTTACTAATACTGTGAACAAAGAGGTTGGAGAAATGGTT
>NC_051418.1:25808122-25808330 GCF_015228065.2 Penaeus monodon
ACGTGGAGTAGATGGGGGAAGCAAGAAATGAGGGAAGTATTGGAAGAAATAGAAGAAACGTGAGAAAACGAAATTTGGATAATGAAAGACGGAGACATGGAATGAATGACGCCGAAAAGAGAAGAAAACAGAAAAAAATGGAGGGAAAGAAGTAATATGAGAGAAGGAAAAATAGAAAAGGAAGAAAGAGGAGAAAGGAGAATATCAA
>NC_051418.1:25808782-25809532 GCF_015228065.2 Penaeus monodon
CAAGACCCGGCCGATTCATCGCACCTCTGGCCCTCCTGCTTGCGTTTGCTTGCGTGTGGGCGCGCTTGTCCTTGTCCTTCTCCCCTTTTATCCTCCCTTGTCATCCACTTCGTTCTTCTCTTTCTTCTTTTTTCTCTTCTTCCCTTCTTTTGTCCTCCTCGTTTACCAACCTTGTTCTCACTCTCACCCTTCTGTTTCCGTTTCTTTTATCCTCTCTCTTTTATCCAGCCTATCCTTCTCATTCTCTTTTTATTCCCTTATTCTATCCTCCCCCTTTTATCCTGCTTCTCCTATCCCCCTCTTTCATCCTCCCCTTTTATTCACCTTCTCCTATTCCCCTCTTTTATCTTTCCCCTATTATCTACCTTCTTCTCTTCCCCTCTCTCATACTCCCCCTTTTATCCACCTTCTATTCCCCTCTTTCATACTCCCCCCTTTATCCACCTTCTATTCCCCTCTTTCATACTCCCCCTTTATCCACCTTCTCCTATTCCCCTTTCATCCCCTCTCCCCTTTTACCCGCCGACCTCCAAATTCCTCTACCTTCCTTCCCCTTCTCCGAAATCTGTGCAATAACTTGGATAAATATTTTCTCTCAACTTCATCCTGTGTTTTCCGTCACGATCTCTCCTCTCTCTCTATTTACCTGGTTTATTATCTCTTCGTGCACCTGCGTGGGAGTTGCATACCTGTGGAAGAAACAAGAAAGATTAGTCAAAAATGTCATAATCAGTAAGCTGAAAAGCAATC
>NC_051418.1:25809999-25810925 GCF_015228065.2 Penaeus monodon
ACTCAAGGGCAATGACTGTCTCTCCGTAACGGTGAACTTGGCATTAAAAGTGTTCAGTTCTCTCCTTGGTATTCGAAACCCTTATTCGGTCTCAAGATCTCTTCTCAAAACCGCTTCCAGATTCTGCTATTTCATCTCCTTTCATGCATTCTGTTCGAGATACAAAAACTGGATGACTGCGTGGTGGTCTCCCATAAGATTTTGCTTGTTTGTATGTTGTTGTTGTTTCGTGTCAGCGTTATTATTATTATCTGTACCTGGGTCCCCTGATTTAATGTATTATTTTCATTCTTGCTGAAATGGTATGTGATTCTTTTAAGCTGTTGTTACTACTATTCTCACTATTAGTGTCATCATGAGTCTAATCATCAGGTCATTTGTTTTCATATTACTTTTGATATTATGATTCTCTTCACTAGATCGCTTGCCTCAATACACTACCGTACTTCTCTCACCATGCTAGGAGTAAACTACCGTACAGCTAAGGCGATATGCATTAACATTCAAAATTATCTTTTCCATCCCTTCTTATCACCAACGGATCTCAGCCTCTCCATTTCTTTTTTTATGCGTCCGTTCCATATCATTTCGTTCCTTCCGTTTCGCATTTCGTTCTAGAAAAGGCACGTGTTTTGGGTCGACAGCTGTTGCGTTTTTGTCACAGGTGTTATGTTCCTTCTCTTTGAAATATGAGTTATTGTAAGTTCTTAGTTATTGCTAAGAACTATAGTAACTTTGTGGTTTATTTGTTGCTTCATCTTTCTTTTTGGTGTATTCATGCCCACTTTTTTATCGTTCTTTTATTTGCGTCCCTCCTTGTCCCTTTTTTTCATCTTCCTTTTGTTTTTAACTCTCTTCCTCCCTCTTTCTAGTGCACAAACACAACCAATCCACCTATCCACCCAAACACCCATTCACCCATCCCT
>NC_051418.1:25811046-25811218 GCF_015228065.2 Penaeus monodon
CCCCACCCCCACAGTCTCCGGTCAGGGTCTGGGCCGCACGAGTACTATCTCAAGCCAGGCAGGACCTCCTCTTCAACCCGCTTGCTTCCGGGTACGTGGGTCGTCTGCTGGACCTCCCTCGCGCAGTCTTGGGAGGAAACGGGGATTAAAACTGCCCTTTTCCATCACGCTC
>NC_051418.1:25811511-25811718 GCF_015228065.2 Penaeus monodon
ATCATCATCATCCAACACCACCACCCATACCTCCCCCCCCCTCTCCACGACCTTCATCTCCCCCGCTATCACTCGCTTATCAGCGATCCGCCCTCACTATCAATTTTCAATTTTTCTCTCCTACGGAAGCAAACGATCACTTACCCATTTCCACTATTCCTTTTAAGTGGGCGTGCGCGGGCGTGGGTCAGGGTCTTTCCTTCTTAA
>NC_051418.1:25811757-25811931 GCF_015228065.2 Penaeus monodon
CAAACACCCGCCAGAGATGCGCATATTTACCCGCATTCGTATCCTTGGATGTGTGTGGATTTTTTCGTGCTTGTGTTTACCTGCGGATGGGCGCTTAGGCTGCAGGGAATGTGGGTTTACGATGCGGATTTAAAGATATATACAAGTTTAGGCGTAGGCTTAAACGTACATGGT
>NC_051418.1:25812006-25813600 GCF_015228065.2 Penaeus monodon
TTAACAACAGCAAATGAAAGAAAAAAAAAATCCTCAAAGTACGAAGAAATCCACAAGAATATTCAATTCAATAAATTCAATTTCACGCATCATTATGCTAATCGAAAATCGACTTGAGAAAAAAATGGAATAATGCACGCAGACATTTAAAAAAAAAAATGTCTCTACCAGAAAAAGAAAGAAATTTGATCCATAAAAAGAAGTACAATAAAGTACGTTTCTTTTTCTCGACCGGAAAAATAAAGTAGCAGAAAATTAAATTATATAAATATAAAGGTCCTAAAATATCCTCAGAAAAAAAAAAGAAAAAGCAAAAAGAGCAAATAAAGAAATAGACAAAAAAGTAGAATAAAACGCGCCGATTTTTAAAAGGCTTTACTCTACTAGGTACATTTTACGTCACGTTCCAACATTACCCTACTGGCCCACACACGCCCCGCTTCGCTCCACGCTCGGTCGCTCCCCGGAGGTCACGTGGCTTTAGACATGATGATGAAAAATGGCGAAAATGACGACAAAGTTCACTTCGTTTTATATATTTTCGTGTTTTTTGTGGGGAAAGGTGGAGGAGGGTGGGAAAGAGAGAAGGGTTTTTTGACCTCGAGGGAAAAGGAATAGCACGAAGACCGGGTCAGGGTACCGATCAGCGCTCTTGTTTGCCTTCGAAAGTTCTTACCCTTCGTTCGTTGTTTGTCTTCTTTTTTCCCGGGCATCTAAAACGACACAAAAGACACGTGTTTCCACTGATTGTTCAACACGTATTCCCGCTGACGCAAGAGTCGAAGGGGAAGAAGAGCGAGAATTCTTGACCGATGAGAAGATCTGAATTTCCGAGGAGCGGGTTACGTAACAGCGACTACAACGCTCCGCCGGTAGTGATCCAAAGATGAAAGTCTTCTCGGAAACATCCTGAGCGAAGAGCAAGTCAGAAAGCGCTTAAACACTCGTAACCATGTAAGGAATTTCCTGCAATCTGAAGAAAATAAAAGTATTCCCAATTCGAAAAACCATTTTGCAACTCGGTAAAGAAACGTGTACAAGCCATTTCCCGGCGTATACCTTATTTCTCGACGGCACTGTGCATGCCCGCGGGAGGGACCAGCAGTCTGGCCGAGCAAGCTGCGTTCCGCCAATCACATTTCTTGCCACCATGAATCCGCATTCTGATTGGCTGGAGCACCCGGCAGCCGGGGATAGGGGTGAGGCAGGGGGGAAGACGTAACTGTCTGGATTGAGTCCCTCGAGTCCTCCCGGTCAGTGACGAAGCCAACAGGTGGATTTATGGACCAGTCTAATCCCGGGCGATCCGAGGGGCAGATTCCGATTGGCTGTAACGGTCGGCATAGGGCTGCGAGACAAGCCATTCCCCATAATAATCACTTGCGTACGTCCATTAAAATGACAAACTTGTAGCACTGTCTTCCGGCCGAGATTTCTGAAGCCACCACTCTTAGAATAAAGTAATACTTCCAGTCGCTCTTCTTACATATGTGATTTCACAAACGGTCTCACCAGAAAAATGAATCAATAAACAAAATCAGAAAATGTTTTAATATATAATTATTATTATCATTAATAACAATAATAATAATAA
>NC_051418.1:25813629-25813707 GCF_015228065.2 Penaeus monodon
CCATAATCACAATAACTATCACAAACTTAACAATAATCACCATCATTATTAGTAGTAGTAACATAAAAACAGGACAAG
>NC_051418.1:25813772-25814088 GCF_015228065.2 Penaeus monodon
TGATGAGCGAGAGGTCAAAATACACCAGAAATCAAACCCGACCCGAACGCTCCCCAGCCGCTCTCCCTCCGGGCCGCCCAGAGACCCGCCACTTACCGGGCTGTCATCTTTCGAATGTTCATCAAACCCAAACAACGACACCTTTCGAAAGTCAACGTATCCGGCGAACCGAACCGAACTTCCTCTCCCGCCTGACCTTCTGCAGCCGCGAGTACAAGACCGTTTAGCGTGGGGCGCGACTCCAATCCCCGCCCATCCTCTGGAAATCGCCCGTTTCTACAAATCCTGTACATTTTGGTACACTTAATGACGGTGT
>NC_051418.1:25814327-25814600 GCF_015228065.2 Penaeus monodon
TTGCGCGAATGAATCCAAATATAAGAAAAAAAACAATACACCACAACCACCATGCCCAGACCCGCTCGCCAGCCAAAACCACCGTAGACACCATACTGCGACACCACGACCCCCTTCCCCCGATAGTGCACGTTCGCATTTCCTTCCCCGAACCTCCCCCCGTTGCAGCAGTGAACGGAAGATTGCACAACTTGCAACTGTTCCAAGGTGACTCGTGACATAGAGGCTGTTAAGGTTGATGGAGGGAACGATTTTGCGAACAGTGATGCACAT
>NC_051418.1:25814785-25814926 GCF_015228065.2 Penaeus monodon
ATAATTCATAAAAAAGAGGGGGAAATGCCCACAACAGCTGAGGACCCCCCCCCCCCCGAACCACCGCATGGAAATCGCGAATGAAGAGAAGACGACTCCACACGCCGCGGCACCTCTTCAAAGGAGGGGGGGGGGGGGTCG
>NC_051418.1:25815172-25815296 GCF_015228065.2 Penaeus monodon
CAAAACGGGGAAGAATGGAAGCAAGAAAGGAAGAGGAGGAAGATAAGGAGAAGGGGCGCATCGACTACTGCGCCCCTACAATTCATGCTGAGTTTTCCTATAAGGTTCATTTTCCTTTAAAACT
>NC_051418.1:25815328-25815903 GCF_015228065.2 Penaeus monodon
TTCCAACCACAACAACCAACATATCTATCAAGTGCAATTATACGTATAAAAAAATAATAATAAAGAGTAAATGAATAAAACGGTGAACACCTGTACACATCACCACGTGTCTCAAAAAAGAGCAAGATGCACATCCGCCAAGTACATTGTCTGCAACATTGGAGTGTACTTGTGCTCGCCCGAGGAGAGGATGAGGGGGGGGGGGGGTGAGGAGGAGGGAGACGGGGAGGTGGAAGGAGGGATGGAGATAGGGAAGTGGGGAAGGGAAACGGGGGGGGGGGAAGGGGAGAGAGGGAGGTGGAAAGGGTAGACGTAGGGGTACAGGGGGTGGGGAGAGTAAAGGGAAGGCGAGGGGGGAGGGAGCCATGGAAGTGGAAGGAGTGCAGGGTGGGGGGAGGGGCGTGAGGGTGAAGGGAAGGGGAGAGGAAGGAGTGGGTAGATGGAGATGAAGGAGAAGAGGGGAGGGGGAGGGGGAGGGGGAAGGGAGGAGGGGGCGAGGGGAAAATGGTTGGGTGAGGCAGGGTGTTGTAGAACATGCAGTATCAGGTTTGAGTGAGGCAACAAGAAGCAAAAAT
>NC_051418.1:25816038-25816239 GCF_015228065.2 Penaeus monodon
AAAAGGTGAAGGAGAAGAAGAGGGAAAGAAAGAGAAAAGGATTTGAAACACTGAGACAAGAAAGAAAAATAGAGAAAGAGAAAAAAACAACAAACAAAAATAAATTAGCAAAACCATAATAACAACAAAACCAAGTAATCAATATAAATATTTTCCAAGAAGAAGAAGAGGGTTCCGCGGCAATCGAGGTGGGGGGGAGTG
>NC_051418.1:25816317-25816391 GCF_015228065.2 Penaeus monodon
GGGGGGGAGGGGAAGGGGAGAAGGTGTCGTTGAACCCCACCAGATGGCACGAGGGGTAGCAGGGCACCTCCACC
>NC_051418.1:25816445-25817052 GCF_015228065.2 Penaeus monodon
AAGGGGCGCCCGCTGCCTCTTGCTCTCTTGCTGGAACCTCATGGCGATCGTGGGGTTCCTCGCCGGGGTTCAGGTCCTCCTTCCCTTCGTCTTCGTCTTTCTTCCCTTCTCTTCGTCTTCTTTCCTTCTTCCTTCTTCGTCTTCTCCCCTTTTCTTCTTCCTTTCTTCCTTCTTCGTCTTCTTTTTTTTCCTTCTTCTTCTTCTTCTTTCTTTCCTCTTTTTCTTCTACTTTTCTTTCTTGTTTCCTTCGTCTTTTTTTCTTTTCTTTCTTATTTTTTCTTTCCTTTCCTTTTTTCTTTTTTCTTTTTTTACTTTTTCTTTCTTTTTCTCTCTCCTCCTCTTCCTCTTTTTCTCGGTGCCTTTTTCTATTATATTCTTTCCCTTTCTCCTTCTCTTTCTATTCTTTACCTGTACCCTTTTCACCTCTGGTCGTTTATCTGTTTGTTTTGTGTTTTCATTCTTTTACTTCATTTTCTTCCTTGTTTTGCTCTCCCTTTACCTGTTTCTTTTCTATCTTTATCTTTTGTCTCTCATTCTTTCGTTTCCCTTTTTTGCAATCTCTCTGGAAATCCAAAAGCTGTGATTTGCGTCCGATTATTTCTTCATG
>NC_051418.1:25817268-25817436 GCF_015228065.2 Penaeus monodon
TCCAAGTCTTTCAAACCCACTGAAGACTTTTTTTGATCAGCAAGTCTTTGTCGCATTAAAAAAAAAAAATCACGTTTCAGTTATCGACTCCTCCTATATTACCTTATTCACAATAGTTCTGTACCTTGATCCCAGCCTACCGTAGAAAGACAATGTTTTTTCCTTCCT
>NC_051418.1:25817656-25817789 GCF_015228065.2 Penaeus monodon
AGACTGTGAATGGGTCATGAATATTTATATCTGTATCTGTTGCCTGTCATCATTTTTGTTTACTTGTCATCTCTTGTAAAAAGAAAGGTGCGTTATGCTATTTCACGATCACTGGTGAACGGCTGAGAGAGAG
>NC_051418.1:25818180-25818297 GCF_015228065.2 Penaeus monodon
CCAAGGTGACATATAACAAGCCGGCAACAGCTCACAAGGCAAGGTGATTCCCGTGACAAAAGGGGTGTTCCCGTTACCGTGTTACGTCACCTCCCCTTTCATCCGTTATCATTTCCG
>NC_051418.1:25818789-25818972 GCF_015228065.2 Penaeus monodon
AAAAATCAGCCATACCCAATCCACGAATCAATAACAGAAGAAATGAGATTCACCCAACTTGGTGCTAATCCACCTTATCAAAATAATGACAATAACAACGACGATCTAAAACCACCCAATCAAAATAATACAGATAATTATAAAGAAAAGACTAACGATATCACCGGATCTATCTAATGATAT
>NC_051418.1:25819102-25819310 GCF_015228065.2 Penaeus monodon
ACCGACATCACTTAACAAACTAAAAATCACTCTAATCCCCTAACCGCCTTAATCTCCCTAAAACGACCCGCTAACGACCGTGACCCACTCGAGCAGAGGTCGTCCGCCAGCCACCTCCTTCTGCGTCGGGAGTCGCGACCTTGGCTGCTGATAAATATTGGTAATTGGCTTTTCG
Organism: Penaeus monodon; assembly: GCF_015228065.2. Taxonomy (NCBI): domain Eukaryota; kingdom Metazoa; phylum Arthropoda; class Malacostraca; order Decapoda; family Penaeidae; genus Penaeus; species Penaeus monodon. The sequence continues at coordinate 25,819,278 of NC_051418.1, forward strand.
GTTGGACGGGGTTGCCGGTCTGTGCTTCCTGGC
>NC_051418.1:25819444-25819960 GCF_015228065.2 Penaeus monodon
CTCTTTCGCCTTCTCTGCCTTCCCCATTCCCTCTTCACATGTCTTTGTCGCTTTGCCTTCCCCATTCCTTTTTTAATGTCTTTAATCTCCTTCTCCCATTGAGCTTTATCCCCCATCCTTTGACTTCCCCTTTCCATCATATATTATTCCTCATTCCTTCCCTTCCATCCCTTTCCCCTTTCCCCCTTCCCTCCTTCCCTCCCCCTCCCCGTAACCCCCTTCCCTTCCCCCCCTCCCCGTAACCCCCTTCCCTTCCCTCCTAGCCCATTCTCCCCTTCCCCTTCCCTTCTTCCCTCCCTCCCCTATCCCCATACCTCCTCCTCTCCCCCTCCCCTACCCCCAAACCCCCTCTCCCTCTTCACCCACCTGACAAGGGCCATCAACGTCTACCGGCCACACTCAAGGTCAGGTCTGGCCTCAAATAAACGAAAAAAAAATATTAAAAAAACGAAATAATAATATTCAAAGGACTGTCATCTTCCTCAATATTTCCATCCGGTCCCTGAGATGGTATCA
>NC_051418.1:25820221-25820474 GCF_015228065.2 Penaeus monodon
TAGAAATAAGTTTATAGAAAAAAATGTGGGATATGACTTAATCAAACGCGATTAAATCTATCCAACCATAATTAAAATGAAACACGAATATCAACCGAGGTAATTACATGTATAAAATACGTCATCATCACATATAACCACATTGCGATATTAGAAGTTCATTTTCACCAATCACGGACTCTCTCCCTACCCCCCCCCATACCCGGATACAATCACATTCTCGTAGACTTTGTCATTTCATCCTTGAAGATTA
>NC_051418.1:25820546-25820760 GCF_015228065.2 Penaeus monodon
TTCCTGAACCTGATAAAGGAAGCATCCTCACCTCTTAAACTCGTGACGTCACTCCATTACGTCAATACATACGTCATCCAAAAATTAATGACGTAGCGCTGGAAATGCCTGCTTAGTTCGCCACGAAAGCTAACGGCCACTAAAAGCTAATGACTCTGTCGAAACCTGACATTCCTCAGTTCAGATAAACGTGTCTTGAACCCTTCGGCCTCTC
>NC_051418.1:25821136-25821211 GCF_015228065.2 Penaeus monodon
CGACAGTCCAGTACCGCATGACGTCACAGTTCCTCTCTCCTCGCAGAAGAAACCGCATTTCTCGATAACAGAATC
>NC_051418.1:25821241-25821526 GCF_015228065.2 Penaeus monodon
CTAATTGCCCCCTAAAGAAAAGAAAACATCATCCCTAAAATCTAGCCATCGCATAGAAGCCTAACTGCGCGCGTGGGTCTAATCGCCTGCTAAAGTAATTAACCGTTACCACCATTGCGCCAGAGTAATTAGACAACGATTACCGATTACCAAGGCGTCTTTTACCACTACTTAAGAAACCTTTTTTTTTACTTTTTTTTTTACTAAGACATCAAACTTTATGGCCAGTCAATGAGGCCGACAGATTCCAAAATAAAGGAGAAAGTGAAGTGAAACGAGAGACCA
>NC_051418.1:25821827-25821914 GCF_015228065.2 Penaeus monodon
GTGTCGGTCAGTCTTCGGCACCTGTCTGTTACTATTTATTGTTCGTATTTAAAATGTGCATGCGCGAGTCGATGTGTGTATAACAAC
>NC_051418.1:25822294-25822405 GCF_015228065.2 Penaeus monodon
TCCCGGCGCCGTCCGTCTGCCGCCCCCGATTACGTCATCCGCTGGCGACGCTCCCCGCGCTCCTTACCTTCGGGTCTGGAGTCAAGGTCGTTGGTCCTTCGCTCTGGATTC
>NC_051418.1:25822612-25822732 GCF_015228065.2 Penaeus monodon
TATGTAAACGTATATATATTCGGTCCTTCCGTGTACCATTTTTTCAGTTCTGTTTTTCATCTCTTCGATTATTCTTATTTCTCTTTTTTTCTATTTTATCATAATTTATATTCTTTTAAT
>NC_051418.1:25823012-25823104 GCF_015228065.2 Penaeus monodon
GCAAGTTCACGCTCCGCACACGAGGCGCGAGAAAAATGTCGCGGGATAAAGTGATTCCGAAAATCCCTCACATTCAGCACGCCGGTGAAAGT
>NC_051418.1:25823425-25823699 GCF_015228065.2 Penaeus monodon
TGTAAGAATAGAGAAGTGGGGGTGAGAGTCTCTTTCTCTTTCTCTCTCTCCTTCCACCCCTCCTTCCCTTCCTCTCACTCCTTCCTTCTCTCCCTCCATTCATATCCCTCCCTCCGTCCCCCCAACCCCCATTTTCTCACTCCTTCCCTCCCCCTTCCTCTCACTCCCTCCTTCTTCTCCCTCCCTCCCCCTCCCCCAGCAATCCCCAAACGACCCTTCAATCCGGTCGTCTCGTCCCCATTTTCCTCCTCAAACCGTCCATTTTTGGCCTGAG
>NC_051418.1:25823743-25824185 GCF_015228065.2 Penaeus monodon
ACTCCCCTCCCCCCTTCCCCTGTCCCTCCTCACGATATTTCTTCCTTTGTCATCCCTCCTTCTCCGCCCCATCCTACCCCCCCCCCTTTCCCTTCCCTTCTCTTTCCTGCCTGCCTACCCTCCTTCCATTTTCCCCCTTCCCTTCCTCCTTACTTCGTACCCCCTCTCGCTTCAACTCTTCCCCTTCCAACCCCTCTCCCCTTCCTATCTTCTCCATCTCTTCCTCCCTCCCTCCCTCCTCCTTCTCCTCCCTCTTCCTCCCTCCCTCTCCCTCCCTCCCTCCCTCCTCCCCCATCCCTCATCTTTCCCCCTTCCCCCTCCTCCCCTCCCCCCCTCCTCCCACTCGAAGGTCACGTCTCAGATAATTAGTTATATTTCCCATGGGACAACCGCCGTCGTTTTGCGCGTCACGCTCTCGCGCCCCGTCACAAAACGACCGCGT
>NC_051418.1:25824410-25824490 GCF_015228065.2 Penaeus monodon
TTAGGCAATAGACAGGAGGAAGCTGATATTTTACCAAGGGAGAAGGGGAAGAGAAATCGACTGAAATAGGCGTCGCCTCA
>NC_051418.1:25824563-25825033 GCF_015228065.2 Penaeus monodon
GGCTGGTAGACATGAAGACGCCATGAAAAAGATGGGCGGGACAAGCGACAGGTGGGCGGAGTCACGCGATGACTCACTCGTTCGCAATTATCTGTTTACCCGGAATCCAACTCGGACTCTTTCAAAGAAAACAAAAATATAAAGAAACCCCTTTTTTGTTTTTCTTTTTGGATGGTGTTTTGTTTCTCTAAAATGTATTTTCTTAAGGTCTCGCGCTAGTTTGACACTGAAAAAGATCGCGGTAAAAAGCTTCGAAGTCAAACAACTTTGAGGGGATTCGAACAAAAAAAATTGACCGAAAAAATATCATGTTGCCAAAGTCAACAAACTTTTACCTTCGTTTTCTTTTTTTAAGTCTATCGTTATATTTGTTTTTAATTTCTTTAAGAATCGGATTTAATATATAAAATACTAAATATATTTAATTTCCATTCTCGCCTTTTTTTCTTGTTATTATTATCACATTATTA
>NC_051418.1:25825141-25825435 GCF_015228065.2 Penaeus monodon
ACCACAACCCTGACCTCCACCAAAAAAAACACAAACCAGCCACCAAAAACATACCTAAATCATCTCACTTAACATAAAAAAAGCAGACAAACACAATAAACAGCACCGCAACCCCCCCTCCCCCCCCCCGCCTGCCATTGGCCTTAATGTCTATAAGAAAGAAAGCCTAATCCATTTTTTCCTCTCGTAATGGCGGATGATTGCAAGGTATGTGCTCATTCATTCATCCGTATATCTGTCATACTCAAACGTGAACAGGAACAGACATATACATTCCTATTAACACTCACGAGC
>NC_051418.1:25825829-25826191 GCF_015228065.2 Penaeus monodon
TTCACGCCCACAGGACCGACCAACAAGCCTCCCACGCCCACCACATCGCCTGGCCACGACCATTGCTCCTCAGCCGCTACTAGGATGTGGAAAAGGGGGAGGAGAGATGAGAAGAAATGAGGGGAAGAGAGAAGAGAGAGGAGGTGGGAGAGAGCTAAGGCGAAGAGGGAAGGGGAGTGGTAGAGGGTAAGGCGTGGAGCTGAGAAGAAGAGGGGAGAAGGCACAATAGAGGGGAAGGGAAAGGGGAATCAAAAGGGGAGAAGGAGGGAAGAGACGAACGCGAGAGAAGGGGGCAGAAAGGGAAGGGGAAAAGTTGAGGGAAGGAGGCAGGGGAACAAAGTGAAGGGAAGGAGGCAAGGGAG
>NC_051418.1:25826368-25826768 GCF_015228065.2 Penaeus monodon
AGAGAGAGTGAGGGGAAGGCGAGGGAAAATTAAGGGCGGAGGGTCACTCATCCGCTAATTAATGACCGAAATTTTAACAAGCGAGAATTTGGACTGCGTCTGGACAACGGGAGACCTGATACCCTTGCATAAACATAAGCTCATTTGCATATCTAGGAAATTATCGAGAATTAAGAGCATATCATTCTGTCCTGTTCAAACCCGGATGTATCTGGTTAAATCTGAAGCCAGCGCTTGCTTTTAATTAACCAAAAGATCTAGCATAATTATGCAAATTCTATCTAACTGCACCTAAATCATTAATTATCTGATTATCGTTACTATGTTTACCAGTGTCCCTCTCCGCACTCTTATTCGCACTGAATCTATTTTATAATCTCTGTACATATTCATCTATCAT
>NC_051418.1:25827337-25827546 GCF_015228065.2 Penaeus monodon
GAATTTGAAGGTTAATAACAGAGGAGGGGGGAGGATTTCGAAGGGGGAAGAACAGGGAGAAGGAGCAAGTCATGTTAACAATCTGAAGGAATGTGGTTAAGGAAAAGAGAAAAGCGAAGATGATGGGGAGAGCGAAAGGGAATGGAAGGAGGAGCGGAGGAGTGGAACCATAGCAACCTTTGCATCATACACTTAATGACCTTGACGTT
>NC_051418.1:25827711-25827946 GCF_015228065.2 Penaeus monodon
GCATACACTTGGGACACACGATAGCGCACCTGGCGGCCGTAAGCGGTCACCCAACTCCCGGCCAAGGCACCAAATTGGCCTAGGAGCAAAGGCAGGCAAGCAAGCAAACAGGTAACGGGGTAGCGGTATTTCAACTTTGCCTTTGCAACCGGGTCCTGCAATCACGGTCGCAAGCAAGTCCGCACAAAACGCAATTTAAGTGGCGTGGAGTCCGTTTTCTGTAATTTCTTCTTCT
>NC_051418.1:25828329-25828627 GCF_015228065.2 Penaeus monodon
ACTATTTACTATTCGCATTTTCGTTTTATTTATTTTGAAACACAATCTGCATACACTTACATATATCAGAATCAGCTAAACACACAAAAAGAAACAATATTACCCTTATTTTCTCACTTTTAAACTTGTGAATGACATTTCTTTGAGTGTTAGAAATTCTCACATGATCTTTTTTTCTCTCTCTCTCAACACGTATTTTAAATTTGTTTCGCGTCCTCCTCAGCATACATTATCAGTTATGACGACACACATTTTTTAACACGAGCGAAATTTTTCGTGCTGAGAACATTGAGGGTTA
>NC_051418.1:25828675-25828826 GCF_015228065.2 Penaeus monodon
CTTTACAAGTGACGAAGCTTATGTGTTAGTTTCTTTCAAATACATGTATCTTTATTTCAAATATTACTTAAGAAATTTATATATTAACTCACTATATCTAAATATGTAACACGTCAAGTACACTAAATATCACGAGCTCAGCTGTAAATTC
>NC_051418.1:25829300-25829396 GCF_015228065.2 Penaeus monodon
ACATTGCTCAAATAAAGCAGATTAAAAATACCACCACAAGCTTCTTTACGTTTATAAATGAGCGTCGAAAGGAAAATAACACTAAACAAAAAATCA
>NC_051418.1:25829644-25829793 GCF_015228065.2 Penaeus monodon
TTCAACCCTTCAGACCTCCCACAGACAGACTAAAGCAGTCAAAATAAACTCTCCCCCCCCCCCCCCCGCCGCTTGTCCTTGATCTTACAATATAACAAATATGCAAATTATGCTTCTTGACCACATGAGCCTTGACAGCTAAGAAGGGA
>NC_051418.1:25830006-25830205 GCF_015228065.2 Penaeus monodon
GGCCGGCTAACAATACCTTGGCTCTGAACACTTAGAAAGCAGGTGCTTGGGAGTCCTGTCTGTGCGTCTTTTTTTCTTGCTTAATAGTTTGTTTGTTATCGTTGTTGCTGTTTTTGTGTGTGTGTGTCATGTTTTCTGATGGTTTACGTATCCATGTGTCTACTAGCCTGTTTGCCTGCGTGCCAACCTGCTTGCCACT
>NC_051418.1:25830230-25830386 GCF_015228065.2 Penaeus monodon
GAGCAGTCGCATAAACCCAAGCAAGCACATGCATCGCCGGCAACACAAACTCAAGCATAAAAAGCAGAGGGAAAATTGTCATCGTTCAGAGGAATAGAAGAGAAGTTAGCCACGAGGGTCGCCTCATGCTTGCTAAACAGCCTATTCATTTATCTT
>NC_051418.1:25830616-25830856 GCF_015228065.2 Penaeus monodon
ATTCCGACATTCTCTCACGGTGTCTGTAATATAGATGGCGCCTCTCTCTCACGGCCTTATGCTTAAACTTCCGTTTCTTCACATGCTCATATTACCTACCTTGCCTCCCTGCTTAAAACAAATGTAGAAACTGCAATGAAATTTTATGCAATAGCCCACCCTTCTGCGGTTTCCTCTCTTGCCTGTCTGCTTGTCTGCCCATTACCTTTCTACTACTTACTACCTGTTGACTTAAAACAG
>NC_051418.1:25831089-25831428 GCF_015228065.2 Penaeus monodon
TCCAACCAGCAGACAAACCTTACAAGACGCCTCCCACGCCCACGCCCCAAACAGATAAAAAAGAAACCGCCTTTGGAAAACACGGAGGCAAGTGATAAGGACATTCGCAGGTGTACCGAAAACTCTAATTAATGAGCGTAATTAACATAATCTGGCCAATCGTTCACCGCAAGAATGTGAGACTGTGAGGAGATGCAGCGAAGCGTGAGTTCTAAGAGATGAAAAAACAATGTGAAGAAAATGAGACGACAGAAGGGAGGTTGTTCAGAAGGCCTATGAGATTAAAATTGTTAAATTCAAAGTCTTATTACTAAATGCAATGAAGAAGGCGTCCTCACT
>NC_051418.1:25831474-25831600 GCF_015228065.2 Penaeus monodon
TCAAGAATGCAAAGGCGCCCTGATTATAATCTTCTAAGCCCTAAACAGATTTCTAAAGACGAATCTCTTGTGTGGAGATTAAAAAAAAAACGAATAGAAGAAGTACATATTACATCTTCCTTCCAG
>NC_051418.1:25831632-25831811 GCF_015228065.2 Penaeus monodon
TCCGCAACGACCCCCTTAGGCAAGAAGATTCAAAACAGAACCCGTGACCTCGAATGACCTTCAGAGAGACACTGTGACCAAATGCCTGAAGCGGGAGACAAAGGCCAATAAATGAGTCACTCTGGCACACTCGAAAGGTAAGGAACAGCCACAGGAATGCGGGACAGAGGCGTTGCCGG
>NC_051418.1:25832376-25832712 GCF_015228065.2 Penaeus monodon
AACTCGCTCATTCATATCACTTTACCAAAATACAAGCTATTTCTTACAACTATCTTAATGCTCGTTTCCCTCAGATTTCGCACTTTTCCATTAACTTTTTCTTATCCTTATTAACATTATCGCAGATGGAGGGCGGAGCACAATCCGCATTCCACAAAAAAACAGACCAGAAGATTAATCGACTTCATATCATTTAATCACTTTTAAAAAATATCCTTTAAATATTGTAAAACTATATTTTATTTTTCAAAATATATAACTAATATGATAGTGACTTTAATAAATGGTTATATATATATATAACCATTTCATATAGGCCATAGAAATGGGAAGACG
>NC_051418.1:25832761-25833381 GCF_015228065.2 Penaeus monodon
GGAATCTAAACCACGAATCAAAACTGCAGCCCTAATCATAACTCTGCACACACTCCAAAGCAAACAGCACAACCAGAAAGGAAAAAATAACAAACACACACAAACGCCGTATTCCTGACGTCATAGCTACAAAATGACATCAATGGAAGCCCATCGGCAGACACTCAACAACAGCACGACGACTCACCAACAGCATGACGACTCACCAACAGCATGACGACTCACCAACAGCATGACGACTCACCAACAGCATGACGACTCACCAACAGCATGACGACTCACCAACAGCATGACGACTCACCAACAGCATGACGACTCACCATCAGCACGACGACTCACCAACAGCATGACGACTCACCAACAGCATGACGACTCACCAACAGCATGACGACTCACCAACAGTATTACAGGGACAAAAAAGCACGAGGTCAGGGTCTCTGCCCCTACCCCTCCTTAATCCCTCCCCCATCAGGCCTCCCCCCTCCCATCCCCATGTCAATCCTAGTCATCTTAGCCATGTAGACTGCACTGCAAATGCTCTCATATTCATGGTTGCACAGTCATCTAATGCAACTCCACATACATATAACTACACAGAAGCGCTTGACTACGAGGACAAG
>NC_051418.1:25833442-25833859 GCF_015228065.2 Penaeus monodon
TTCCGAAGCAGTGTTCCAAATGTTTTCCTCAACAGAACTTAATCATCCGTTAAATCATGATAATCCAAGCTCGATTTTGAATGTAAGGTCAACTAATTGAATGAAAAATGATCTCATAAAGATAAGAAGAGGACTGATATATAAGGAAGAGAGGAGAAAATGAATAAAAGAGAAAAAAAAACGGGGATAAAGCGAAATTAAAATACATTTCACAAAAAGCGGAACAAACAAGATGGAATAGATATGTATAGATAAAAGAGGAAAGAAAAAAAGACAAGAGATAAGACAAAGATAAATGTGAAATAACAATATTGATAATAATAAATACGTGAAACATATAAATAAAAACAGAAGGGTAATACGAAATAACAATAAAAAAGGGGGAACGGAAACATTAAAATGTAGGAAGAGTCGGCA
>NC_051418.1:25834028-25834160 GCF_015228065.2 Penaeus monodon
GGAGTGGATGACGTTTCTCCCAGAGGCGCGCCAAGCCAAGTCGATTTCCGCCGACGCACCCAAGGCCATCACTTAGCATTCTCATAAATCACGAGAAACAAACATCAAAATATCCTTTCCCTTGTTTATTCT
>NC_051418.1:25834218-25834623 GCF_015228065.2 Penaeus monodon
CGACAAAAGCCTAAACCAACAAAAAAAGTACTCTCTCCCTCATCACCATGTCCGAAGTAATAAAATCAACAACACAACCCGGCGCTACGAGACTTCAATGCTAAACCAAGGTCGCGCAATCGTTTCTTGGCGTTGTTCCTCCGCGCTTCAAGCTCGACTCGCTGTGCACGGCCTTTGTAATCTCGCTTCTCACGGCAAAATCCTTGAGCAGTGATTCAAATAAACCTTAGAATCACAATGACGCTGATATCAGGACCCCTCCTCTCTCCCTCTCCTATTATTCCCGACCCGCCAACCGGAATTACTAAAACAATTAAGAAAATACATACGTACTTTTCCGCCAACCCCCCCCCCCCCGCGCTCGTTCTAATAAGGATCTATTTCATATCCTATTCCGACTCCCTT
>NC_051418.1:25834699-25834889 GCF_015228065.2 Penaeus monodon
AGAGCGACCGTGATTTGTGATATCCTTCGCTGGAACAAAATTAGCATCGGGAGGGAAAAGGAAGAACTGCCGAATAGGGTTAATATCGGCCGTAAATTGAGCCTGAAACGTGAATGGGCCTTTGAGAGGATAATGGCGATGTGTGCGTACATTGTTGCCTGTGCTGCTGGACCGTCCTGTCACCTACTCT
>NC_051418.1:25834918-25835082 GCF_015228065.2 Penaeus monodon
GCAACCATACACCCCCTGACCCATCCCCCTTCCTATTCACAAGTCATCTTGTCATTATCTTCAGCCATTATCTACCACCGGCTTACATCACTCTACCTCATTATCTAAACATTATTCGCGTCAACTCATTAGTTCCTCATTCCTAACTCTGTTCCCCGAACCAA
>NC_051418.1:25835285-25836072 GCF_015228065.2 Penaeus monodon
CGAAGGAATTCTTCCCGAAGGAGGAATCCTGTCATCTAAGACATCCTACTTCCGCAGGATACCTTTTTTCCCGCCCGAATCTTTTCAAGAGATAATTACACTTTTCGCCTCCTAAGTGCCTTCGCGCGTGAATGGTTCCCGCATGACTGCAATGACCCCTGGAACTGCCATGTTTTAACCTCAACACTTTTTCGTCGTTAATTACTCTAACCCTTCCCCCCAACCCCTCCTCTCCCTCCTCTTCATCCCTCTTTTCCGCTCTACCCCTACCTCCTTCCCTCTTCCCCCTCTCCCTTCCCTCGTGCGCCTTCCCTGCTATCTCTACCCCTTCCCCTAACCCTTTACCCCTTATTCTCTTCTCCTCTACCCCCTTCCCCTAACCCCTTACACCTTCCTCTACCTTTCTACCCCTCTCTTCCCTCCCTTCCCCTCCCCCCACCCCTTCAGTTCATCTAACAATCTCCCTCGATTAAAAGTCTTAAAACCCCTTAATTACGAGCTCTTAACGTCTTTGATATCAGTTTCCAATCATCGCTTTTCTCGACATTTTTTTTTTCTTTTTTACGTAAAATGGATTCACATTTCGTGATTATCAAGGCAATAATAATCGATCGATCGCTACCTGTCCGGTGATTGTCAGGTAGCGACGGAGGTGCTGACGGGAGATTAGGGAAGACGCGGCTAATCGTTCCATTCATCTAGAGGATTGGGGGGGGGGGGGTCTTGATTATCATTTCGGGAGCCTTGAGACTGCGGGAGCTGGTGACAAGGGGGGGGGGGAGAAGTG
>NC_051418.1:25836151-25836270 GCF_015228065.2 Penaeus monodon
CAGATGATTATGGTTAAAGCCTTCACCACGTTTTGTGATTTTGTTTTTGTGTGATTATGTCTATATAATCTTCTTTATTGATTGTTGTTATTCTATTTTCCTTAGCTTGTATCTGCAAT
>NC_051418.1:25836599-25836818 GCF_015228065.2 Penaeus monodon
AGCTCTCAACCAAGTCCCAAATCCAAGTGGCAATCTATTCCCTTTTCCGTGTTTATTCAGGCGTAAGGACTAACAATGCTCAGGAAATTGGCCGAGTGTCCCTGCGCCCGTATCCTATATACTGTTTGCCATCGCGGGAAGGTGCGGAATCACACGGATGGGAAGCCACCTGTGGAAACCGAGGGGATTTTTCAGCGGGGTGGAGGTCCTTTTGCCTTC
>NC_051418.1:25837198-25837341 GCF_015228065.2 Penaeus monodon
GAAATGACAAAACAGGAGACGAGGATCGATGAAGGTGAACGGAAGGAATTAAAAGCGTAACTATATGGAAATTCCTCATTGCTGTGAAAAGGGAAGCCGGAATGTGATGCCGGAAGGGAAGGTGAAACACACATTAGTGAGAC
>NC_051418.1:25837727-25838425 GCF_015228065.2 Penaeus monodon
GCCAAAAGACACCTATGGAAATTCCCCCCTCCTCCCTCCCACCCCCACACCCCAGATTCTTGCCCGCTAAAGAAAGCTGTTATTATTATTCTTCCCTGCTGGAACACTCGCCCGTCCCTGAACAACCCATTCTTTTGTGTCCAAGGGAGGAGACATGAACCAAAAATATCTCGAACGCCCTTTGCGAGATATTCAGATTCATATCCACCGGCGCAGGCGTGAGAAAGTGGCGGGTGCTCGGCTTTGAAAGTTATCCTTCGGTGCGAGATAGCTTGGAACGAAGGCTGAAGAAGGAGGAAGGAGGGGGGAGGGGGGAAGGGGAGGGGGGAGGAGGGAGGGAGGGAGGGGAGGTGTGGGAAGAGAGGAGGGGGAGGAGGAGGGAGAGGAGGAGAGAGAGGAGGAGGAGGAGGAGAGAGGAGGGAGAGGGGAGAGAGGGAGGAGAGAGAGAGAGGAGAAGAGAGGAGAAGATGGAGAGAAGAGAGAGAGAGAGAGAGGAGAGAAGAGAGAAGAAAGAGAGAGAGTACGAGGTCCAAAGAAGGGAAAGAGAGAGAAGGCGAGGAGAGAGAAGAGAGAGTACGAACACGCGAGAGCCCTCATACAGGGCGAGCGCCAGACCGCAAACAACCTCAGGGACACAGATGTCTCTATTATGAAGAAGCCAAACACAATTCCCAAGTGACCATCGGGTGACCTTTGAC
>NC_051418.1:25838489-25838599 GCF_015228065.2 Penaeus monodon
TTAACCTTACCTTCCACTTGCTTTTATTCCACTTGAAAGGACGAGGACTGACCATCCAGACAATTGGTTTTATTATCATCTCTATCCCGGGTTCCCTTTTCGTCTTTGAT
>NC_051418.1:25838869-25839042 GCF_015228065.2 Penaeus monodon
CCTGTACCTACAAAATAACAAACATTATGGTTAGGGCTTAAATCTCGCGCAACCCTGATATATCGCACGAAGAAAATTGGATTCGCGAATGGCGCTTCCATGCATTTTCCTGCCGTTTATAATAATCGCGTCTTGGGAAAACGAGCGAGCGGGTTATTCGTCGCCGCTCTCTG
>NC_051418.1:25839071-25839537 GCF_015228065.2 Penaeus monodon
TATATATATACCCCTAAGAACGGTAGATATTTTTATTTCGGAGATGCATCTTTTTTACTCGAGATATTTGGAGAAAACCGGCCGGGAATCGCGCCGTCTTCGCTTAACCGGATCTGCCTGGATCGTCGCGTGTCGCAAATCACGGCTAAGCATAAGTCATCTAGAATGTTCCAGAAAGCAAATATAAGTGAGAACTTCAATATATTTTAAATAAAAAAAAGTAAAAAAAACGCAGCTATTCCGAAGTCACGTAGAGTTTTCCATGAGACAAACACAATATTCTTAAACTAAACTAAACAAAAAAAAAAATATATTCTCAAGTCATCTTGAGATTCCAGAAATTAATTTTAAAAAATAATCTTAAGTCATCCAGATACTTCCATAATATAAACCCAAGAAAAAAAAACACACTCCTACATATAATAGTAAATCACAGCTATTTAAAGATTTCCAGACAGATTTCCAG
>NC_051418.1:25839883-25840140 GCF_015228065.2 Penaeus monodon
TCATCTTATGACCAACGCACCTACGTCGTCACACGCACGCGAGCATGTAACCAAGTTAGATTGTACATTTTTTGCGGTTTTGACTACAAAATGTTACCAAAGTTTGCATCACTGTTACCAATGTTGTGTTCATTACCATTCCTCGTTATATGTGAGCGATCACTGGAACCGAGAACATCATAATCACCTTAAAACACTGATAGAAGGAAGACTCAGGAAAAAAAAAGTACAATACATTTACATATCAAATTCATGAT
>NC_051418.1:25840170-25840611 GCF_015228065.2 Penaeus monodon
TCACAAGTCAAATTGGTAATTAACAAACGCAAGAAAGACATTCACAAATTAAATTAGTGACCTCAAAAAAAAAGGAATATTCATTCATACAAAAATGAGTGAAGGGAAAACATTTATCACATTCTTGTCATGTGAAATTCGTCAGAAAAAGAAAAATGGTGAAAAATATGACTAGACAGACTGGAAATGGAAGACAATTACATACACTTATAAACTTTCTCTAATGCTTCCGTGCTTCCCACACAGACAACACAAATGATAACGAGACATAGCAACGGCGGTGAAAATGACCAGTTATTATTTTTCATTTCTCACAAGATAAAAATATCCGATTATTCAATTTCCCTAAAATCCATCACCTTCCTCTTTTCTTTATGACAGATGAATAAAATCTCAGTTTCTCCCCTTCATAATTTAATACCGTTGCCATAATCTCAGATA
>NC_051418.1:25840716-25841136 GCF_015228065.2 Penaeus monodon
TTCATATAATACCTCATTATCATATTCTCACATACAATCACATAGGATACTATATCGACATAATTTTTCATCAGATACAATCACATCCAACAAAGACTCATTCCACCAAATACAGCCATGGGCATCAAAACCTTTTCTGCTTTCCTTAATTCACAAACTTTACCTAAATCCCCGACCGGCCGTAACTTTTTCCATTCAACAAATCTCTTCGATATTTCCGGTCTCATATTTCGGCCCTAAAAACCTCTAATCGCCGGAGGGGGGAAAGTTCGCCCGTAAATTAGAAATTGCCACAAACTACGATACATCTCTCGGATTTATGGATTTATATACGGCCCAATTATATCCGCCAGGCATGTGTGACAACCTCAACTACCTGTTTAGAAGTGCAATTAAACCCGTACGGATCGGCTTTTGGCA
>NC_051418.1:25841162-25841626 GCF_015228065.2 Penaeus monodon
TTTCCTTTATTCAACAGTTCGTGCTTTTCTAACCTCCCCCTCCCCTTCCCCCGCGGCCCTGTCTCCCTCTTATAGCCGCTCCAAATCCTTTTATCCTCCCCCACCCTCTACCCCCCTTCTAATTCGCTTACCCCCTCTCCCCAACTCTATTTCTATCCACCTTACAACCCTTCTTTCCCCTCCTACTCCGTCTACCTAGCCACCTGCAGTTCCTTTTATCTCTTTCTACTGCTTTCTACCCTGTTCTCTAACCCTTTAACTCATATACCCCTTTCCTCTAGTTCCCCACCCCATTCCATAGGCTCCCTCTAACCTCTTTACCTGTTTACCCTCCTCCACCCCTCCTGTAGCAGCATCTACCCTCCTCTACCTCCCTTCTGTAACCCTCCTGTAATCTCTTTACCCTTCTAACCCCCCCCCCTTTCTACCCCTTCCTGTAACCCCCTCTCTAATCTCTTTACCCA
>NC_051418.1:25841666-25841939 GCF_015228065.2 Penaeus monodon
TTGTTTCCTAAACCCCTCTGACCCCCCCTCCTACCTACCCAACCCAAGCATTTTCACAAACAGTAAGTCATTACCGTGTAAGGTGTTATTTTCTTCCGTCGCCAAGCACCGAATTCAGGTATGTACACATGCATGCACGGAAACACACACACGCAAGCACGAAGATATATGTTTAGCATTTTTTACGTTTTTTTCTCTCTCTTCCTTACATACGTGCTCGTTTCCGTATATGTGCGTGCGCTTTCGTAATTGCACACATGACATATGTATACG
>NC_051418.1:25842040-25842352 GCF_015228065.2 Penaeus monodon
GAGAAAAAAAATCTCCCACCGACAGCCTCCTCTCCATCACCGCAAGATAGTGTTCCACGCTGATGAAATTAATAATAACAGCGTGACTTTCACTCTCAGAAGTTTCACGGGAGGCGCCAGGCAGGCCTACCTACCGCCCACGCAAGGCCGCCCATGTGCAAACGACCGCCATTGGCCACGACAACCAGAATTTCCCGCCCAAAAGTCCAAATTTTCCCGCCCAAAGAATTCCCTGGACGAAATCCGGGTGGCGCTTCCAGGCCGGGGGCCAATCTTTGTTTCCGCTCTCTCGCTTTCCTGTCTTTTCTTGCA
>NC_051418.1:25842637-25843148 GCF_015228065.2 Penaeus monodon
CAAGTAAATGATTCCTGACGAAAGAAAAGCACATGAGCATACTGCGCTTTCGTATCGCCCCTTGATGTGCATGGCCACAGTATCATGAACCGGAACCAGGTCAGTCCGTGAAATTTTATACCATGCACCCGTTCCTGTGCACCGTCCAAAACCCACTGATTACGTGCAGACAATTCCATGTTTTATATATATATCACTGCTGCCAAATCGGCGACCATATATCCCTAAGGCCACCGGAACTCACTCGCTCCAAATTCTATTGAAATCAAAAGCGCAAAAAAGTGACAGCTATCCATAAAAGAAGAGGTTACTGCGGTGAAAAAAATAAAAGTTCGATCCCACCCTAAGCGGCGAATTATGGGCTTGCTGTCCGTGGCTGGGAATGGCAAGGTCATGCAACATATCACCATAGCGGGGAACAATACGCAACATCATACCTCATGATAAAATAAATATTGTCCCATACCATAAACACTCGCAGCACTCCATTCTACAACATGGTATAATACTG
>NC_051418.1:25843307-25844484 GCF_015228065.2 Penaeus monodon
GAAGTTCCAGCACAATACACCTGTTTCCTCCTCCCTCGCCCCTGTCATCCCCGCCCGTGTGAACAAAGCTTCCCCTCCCTCTTCGGTACGCAATTTGCATATGCTTATACCAAACACCTCATCACCGCTCATCATAGGCCTGGGAAGGCACGGAGGTAGGCCTACGGGGCAGCTCTTGCCTTCATTAGCGTCGTCTCAATACAAGTGTCCCTCGTCTCCGCAAAAATGAGAGCGATTGAGGGCGGGTCTTCAAGGTAAGCCTATGCTCAGGACCGTCTTTATTTTATACAGATGGTCGTGGAAAACGATTCTGGAATTTGCTACCGACTCTAAATACCTGATTAGACCTCCGTTAATTGGATTCTAACGACACCTAATGATTATTTCCGTAAAGATTCATTTCCTCGCTGAATGCATGTAACTCGAAATGGATAACTGCCGTAATTCTGAAGACGAAATATCAAACGGAACGAAGTAATTAGTTAGCTTAATCAGGCGACCTTGAAACAGACACCCCGTATAGTGAAATCATTAACTGTCATCTTAAAGAAACAATTTGTTACAGTGGACTCTTTCAAACTCTCTCGTGTCCCTTCCACGTCAGCCTCGCCTTGAACTTGATCTTTAAGAAACTCTAGGCCTACGCGACTCGCACAGATCTTCCCAAGGCCTTCGACTGGGTGAAGATGCGACATGACCAATCCCGCGGCACGACTGACCTCGTAACCTCGATTTGACCTATTGAAAGCTCTCTCCCTCCCCCTCACCCCCCAAGCCCACTCCCCCTACCCCTCCCTGGGGTGAACTCCCCCCCTCCTCCCTAGGGCCAAATCCACTCACACCTGCCCCCTAACCCCCATTCATCTCCCTTCCCCCTCCCTTAGGCCACCTCCCCCACTCCAGGCACCCTCCCTCTCGCCCACCACCTCCCTAAGGCCATCTCCCTCTCCATCCCCCCTCCCCTAACCCTCTACTCACCCTTCCCTAGAACCCCCTCCCCCTCCCTCCTACCCTGCGCGAGGTTCAAATGCTGTATAGGCGGCTTGATTCCAAAGCATAGGCCTATCATTTATTATAATTCGTCGGCTGACCCTCCGACCCGTCCCACTTTTTGACTCGTGCTCTCCGCGGGCCCGAGAATGTGTGTGCGTGAAAGAGCTAGTATGTTTGCGTGAAT
>NC_051418.1:25844793-25845242 GCF_015228065.2 Penaeus monodon
CCGTATAAAACCCAATCTTAACTTTCCCCCTTTCCCTTAACTCTTTATCAAAGCCACCCCCTTCCTTTCCTCCTCCACCACCCCATCCACCCGCTATCGCTTTCTTATCGTCTTTATTCGAACTTAATAACAGGATCTATATCCTCCCCAATCCACCCACCACAAACGCTTTCCTTGTTCCCTTTGGTCGAAACCCCTATGGGAATCAACGGACTGATGAACCATACTGTAACCATGCTATATCTGTAGGGAACTTCCCATGCTCTGTCAAGACGTTTAGATGAATGTGAAAAGGGGGAGGGGGTGGGGTAGAGAGGGATGACATGGGGGGGTTTCATATGGGGGGAGGAGGTCATGGTGTGAGCAGGTAAACGATGGGAAAAGAAATCGAAAAGAAGAAAAAAAATATTCTTGATCAGAAAGTATTATAATTGTAAGCCTATACGGTG
>NC_051418.1:25845836-25845972 GCF_015228065.2 Penaeus monodon
CCCTCAATCTGCTCCAACCTCCTCCACGCCGTTACCCCCCACCTCCCCACCCATCGCCAGGTATACACCCACCCTCCACACACAAAACATCCGACACATATAAATTCTCGGGACATTCTCCTTCGCCATCTTCGAG
>NC_051418.1:25846007-25846370 GCF_015228065.2 Penaeus monodon
TCGAACCTAGTGTGTCGCCCCCCACCCCATTAGGGTCCCGTATGTAAGCGATAAATATTGCTTACCATTAATAATCTTGTGACTTTGTGAATCAGAAGGAAATTCGGATCCGTGATGGATTGGATGTGGATGAACCGTGTGGATGTGAGAAGCTAGGTCACGTGTGGACGTTTGGTGGATGTGGTGGTGGTGGATGAGATTGACGTGAGCTGACCTGATAACTTTAAATCATTGTGGCGGTTTTTGTACCATTATTATTAGTTATTTGAAGGTTGATGTCATTGGTTGCAATCATGATCATAGTCGTAATCACTGGTATGAACTATGTCATGTAAATTAATTATTTTGTGAATTGATTGAAAG
>NC_051418.1:25846544-25846806 GCF_015228065.2 Penaeus monodon
CCCACCCAACCCCCACCTTCCCTAACCCTTCCAAACACCCCCTCCCCCCTCACTCTCCCCCTCCCCCCTCACTTCCCACCCACCCCCTCCCCTACAAACTTTCTCCCTCCTCCTTCCTTCGAAAACTCACATCCTCTGAGTTCCGCGCCCGTGCTCCAGAATCCTTTTGTTTTCTCTCGTGAATGCCGCCCGTAGTTGCTCTAGCCCCCCACCCCGCCCCCCGCCCCTAATGACGAAATGTTGCAAACGTTAAGGTTGCTCT
>NC_051418.1:25847135-25847292 GCF_015228065.2 Penaeus monodon
ACCCTTCCCTTCCCTTCTTGTACTATCTCCTGTTTCGCTGACTGTCCCCTTGTCTCTTCCCTGTCCACCCCCCCCCCCCCTCTTTCCGGTGTTTTACTGAGATTTAACGGATTTTACCGGACAGGCGGCGTGACGTCAGAGGGCAAGAAGTGCGTAG
>NC_051418.1:25847642-25848378 GCF_015228065.2 Penaeus monodon
GCATCTGGTGAACATAACAGTTACAAAACCTAATTTCGCAACCCCTTTTGTCTACACAATGGACCAGACTCTGTAATGGAAAAAAGGAGAGTACTAACATTATAAAGTGATTGGGTATTTACGTCATATTACATCCCCTTTTCCTTTATTTTTACCTCACTGTCAGATTTGTATTATTCAATTACATATATTCACGCAGTTTTGGAAAAATATTCATCAACACGAAGCAACAAAATAATGCAAAGTCACACCCACAATCCTCGTATTCTGACAGAACTAACGCATTTTGAAATCGCTTTAAATATCCTATTCACTTCAAGGCTAAGGGACTGGCCATTACTCACCAGAAAAGGTACTTAAATGCTACCCAATGTGTTTAAAATCTACTTAATCCTCCCCTTTCCTGACTCCAACAGGTCCGTTTTTTCTCTCCTTCCTTCTCCACGCTGTACATTTTTTTTCAAACTTTGAGAAGCTTACGGTGAAAAAAAAAAAAACTAATATGGTTTTATTTTGGAAAAGGGAATCGTGATAGCGGAATCCACCCAGAAGGCACGTATTTTTTTCTCTATCTCTCTCTTTTCTCCTTTTCATCACTTTTTTTTTCTTATTTTGTATAATTCCCACCCTAATACGCGGGGCTCTGACTCCGCTTAATACACGCTCGTCCAACAGAAACCACAAGTCACTGAACAGAAGCATTTAAACCACATCCTACTCTTACTCCTACACACGC
>NC_051418.1:25848565-25848663 GCF_015228065.2 Penaeus monodon
AAAACCAAAAGATTTATATATAGCAATATATCTTTAGCAAATTAATACCCCTTCCTCTATATTATCCATAACATTTCCGGACAACCAACCGACGGTGT
>NC_051418.1:25848687-25848794 GCF_015228065.2 Penaeus monodon
TATATACACGACCATAAGAAA
This sequence comes from Penaeus monodon, assembly GCF_015228065.2. Taxonomy (NCBI): domain Eukaryota; kingdom Metazoa; phylum Arthropoda; class Malacostraca; order Decapoda; family Penaeidae; genus Penaeus; species Penaeus monodon. Next base: position 25,848,709 of record NC_051418.1, read on the forward strand.
TAAACTCTTCCCCAACAACACAAAACCTTGCATTATCATCCGCCGATAAGGACCATCACGTTTGTACTCCTCCCCCTTCCTTCCAC
>NC_051418.1:25848896-25848972 GCF_015228065.2 Penaeus monodon
TATGTCTCTCTCCGCAATCCTATGCAGTAAATTAGTCTCAACTTCCATTACACTCAGCCAGTCTCCACTTCCTATA
>NC_051418.1:25849168-25849646 GCF_015228065.2 Penaeus monodon
GACGTGCTTCCGAACAACAGCTGATTGATTCCTTTGTTTACTGTACCTGTCTGGAGGTCTCGCTGCGACTCCGTACCTGGAAAAAGAAAACATTCATTGTAAGTTTCCCAAAACTGTCATTAGTGAAGAGAGAAAAAAAATAAATATAAAAAAAAAACGTAAAACCAGACAAAAACAATATCAACGAAAAAAAAAAAACTTTCTTAAAGACCGAAACAAATAAAAAAGTTTAAAAAAGAGAGAAAAAAAGAGAATGTTCTAAATCCAACCTACTATCAGCAAACAAGAGATTAAAATTCCCATATAAACCAAACCAATCGAACCACGAACCAGGCTACAAGGGAAAAAATGCATAGACAGAATAACACGAGAGACATTAGACGGTGTACATGAAAGCGAACCAGAACTTTAGGGCTTTGGAGAAAGTCATCGGAGCGTCTCGGGATTTTAAGCTTAACTACGTGAAATGCAAGATGAG
>NC_051418.1:25850276-25850569 GCF_015228065.2 Penaeus monodon
AAAATGACGCTGCTAAAAAAAAATACATATATGTTGCAATCTTTGGTCATTATCACTGGTGTACCGCGCACTTTTGTTCTTCACCAAAGAGTGTTATTCTATTCTGTTTAGGGGAAAAACAAAACTAATTACACCTAATTAAAGTGTTGTGCAGAAGATCGAAAGGCAAGACTCATTGCATAAAAAAAAGAAAAAAATTGTCTTGAGTTTTTATTTTTTTTTCTCTCTACTTTTTTTCAATAAGAGATTATATGTAATCCCATCTTGGGAATTTAGTCGTATCATACTTAGAC
>NC_051418.1:25850759-25851001 GCF_015228065.2 Penaeus monodon
AAACATCTTGAACAGGCCATTTCGCACTCCTATAAATGTCGATCGCCTATTGTCGGGAACATTTTTCGATAGATATCACCGACGTCACTTTTATAGCCCGATAGACAGGCGAAACATTTCCTCGACATGCCAGTCATTCGCACCTGTTGTATTTTCTTGCCGTTTTCCGACGTCTTGATCTTAAAAGACGAAAAGCTTTACGACTTTTCAAACTCGGAATACGGACATAAGCTGCTCGTTCC
>NC_051418.1:25851034-25851178 GCF_015228065.2 Penaeus monodon
AAAAGAAATCAAGATATAGATTCAACGTGGTGCTTATCACATTTCTTTGTCAATGTTTTCTTGAAAGGGAAACTGAATAAAACTTTTAGCAAGGGTTAAGGCGATGAAGAGACGAAATTGATGGAGAGAGGAGAATAATGGTGT
>NC_051418.1:25851493-25851709 GCF_015228065.2 Penaeus monodon
GCACCATATATAGTTAATATATAGTATAATAATAATATTATGATATAAAATCAAATAATCATATATTATGTATATTATATCAATATATATTATACTATTCAATATTTATATTATTATATTTTTTTGTTTGTCGTGAAGTTGGGGGGTGGAAATTTAATTGAAAAAGATTTTATCTATAATATATATTATATATTATTATATATATATTTCTATATG
>NC_051418.1:25851737-25851802 GCF_015228065.2 Penaeus monodon
ATAAATATCATATATAATTTTTTATATCTATATATATATATTAATATTAAAATAATTTAAAAAAA
>NC_051418.1:25852069-25852166 GCF_015228065.2 Penaeus monodon
GCAAAGGCCCTGCCAGCCCAAGCAAGCACCACGCCACCCCCTCAAGCAAAACCTCCCTCTATCATAAACCCCGAAATGAAACTCGTCTTCGCTCGGG
>NC_051418.1:25852432-25852631 GCF_015228065.2 Penaeus monodon
GGGGAGAAAAAAAGGGGGGCATCCGGCCCCCCCCCCCCCCCGTAAGCCCCCCGCCCCACGGCCCTCCCCAGCCCAAGAAAACCACGCCCCCCCAAGAAAGCCTCCCTCCCCAAAAACCCCAAAATAAACTCGTCTTCGCTCGTGACTTTTTTCGGCCGCCTCCTTTTCCTCCTTCTCCCAATTTTTTATTTATTAACTC
>NC_051418.1:25852965-25853190 GCF_015228065.2 Penaeus monodon
AGGCTCTAATCAAGAGAACCACCTGTACAGCAAGCAATAAAAACCCTCCGTTGATAAGAAATCACGGAGGCAAGCACTCGTCCAAGTCTGGCCTGGGAGCGGGCTGCTTTGAACGGCTGATGGAAGTCAGAAGGCAAAATCATACTCGCAAAATACCAACGCGAAAGACCGGCGCAAGCACTAACAGTAAAGGCAGCTTGATTGCAAAATGAAGTCGAGTGCGGG
>NC_051418.1:25853483-25853880 GCF_015228065.2 Penaeus monodon
TCATGCACAGCCCATCCACATTCCCGCCTCAACCCAGCCACGGCATCACCACGCTGGCCTTGCTGTACACAAACTCATGCATATAATTTCCCGTCGACCTGATAGGCTTAATTTGTTTACGGCATCAAAGCACCTGTGTTTATCTTACGCCCAACACACCTGCACGGAGCTAGACGGTGGGCGGAGAGAGGGGGGGGAGGGGGACTTGTATTGACCTTCCACGCCCGCGATACAAGCCGCCCATCCTTTGCGACTGACTTGGGTTGGCTTGAAGGTTTCTGGAGAAAAGGCTTCCTGGCTTTATCGAGGCTTTTTTCTGTCTGGATTTTATCTGGAGACTGACGGAGGCAAATGAGGAAGAAGGGAAAGGATGAGATAATCTTTTTCTTTCTTCCTT
>NC_051418.1:25854174-25854279 GCF_015228065.2 Penaeus monodon
CGAAAGAGCCATAAAATAGGCAAAATAAAAGAGCCGAAATCAGACAACCGAAGAAATGACTCATTTTCCAGTTATTAAATCCAAAACAAACAAACAAACAACTGC
>NC_051418.1:25854713-25854844 GCF_015228065.2 Penaeus monodon
CGTGTGCAGTTGGTCAAGGAGGATCGAAGCGAAAGCAAATCGGTGCGGTAAAGTGATTTAGAAAAATAAGTAAACGGAAAAAATTTACGATAATGATGATAACAGCAACATCTATAATGATGATGATGAAG
>NC_051418.1:25855107-25855251 GCF_015228065.2 Penaeus monodon
AGTGATAACCGAACTGAACGCCGAAGCCAGAGCCACAAAGCAAAGCCGCCCTCTGCGCCGGAACCCGAGACGGAACGAAGCGAATGACGAAAACGGAGCCGAGATGCTAATGGGACGACGAGAGGCAAAGGCTACGGGGCAAGA
>NC_051418.1:25855440-25855669 GCF_015228065.2 Penaeus monodon
AGATGATCCCGTAGGGTGCTGCTGGCAGGAAATGAGGGAGGGGGAGGGCAACGAGGAAAATACGAGAGTGAGAGGTAGGGAGCAAGGAGGCAAAATAGTTGGCAGGGAGGTGAGGAGAGGAGGCAAGGGGTAAGGAAGCAGAGAAAATGAGAAATAAGTAGGCAAGGGGAAAGAGGGGAGAGGTAAAGAAAGGAGGCTAGAAGCATGGAAGGGGAACAGGGAGTAAGGG
>NC_051418.1:25855707-25856148 GCF_015228065.2 Penaeus monodon
GCATCAGGGACAGGGAGCAAAGAGCACGGAGCAGGGGGCAGGTAGCAGAGGGAAGAGGGAAGGTGGCAGAGAACAAGGAGTAGGGAGCAGGGAGCCGGGGGTAGGGGCCAGGAAACAGGGAGGAAGGGGCAGGGAGGAAGGGGCAGGGAGCAGGGGCCAGAGAGCAGGGGGTAAAGAGAGCATGGGCCAAGGTGCAAGGGGGCGAGCCTTTACTCCTTCACCTAATTGCCTGTTATTAAGGTTACCGGTTCGCATTAAGTCATATGTTAATCAACTCGTAATTACCAACCATCAAGTGAGCGCTGGAGATTACACACACCGACGCACCTGCCGCTCTCGCCAATTAGCAATGCGAATGTGTCCGGCGAAACAGGCAGCTGGATCTCGCCTTGCAACTTATGGCTGCGAGATTGCAACTTGGTGAGGTAACAGGCGCAGCGC
>NC_051418.1:25856564-25856877 GCF_015228065.2 Penaeus monodon
CACGTACAAGTATGCCTTGAAATGAAGATAATCCCACTGCATATGCAACCAAAGACAATGGTAAATTGACCCGGGATCGACCCTTCGATCCGAGCATTTCCTCTCCACGAATCCCCCCCCCCCCCCCCGCTTTCTCCGCCTCCTTTTACCCTTTTGTCTTCGTCTCCCTTTTCCCTCATTCTTTTCTCATCCTTCTCTCCATTTTTCCACCTTCTTTCTACACCAATTGCGATTTGCTTCCTTTTCTCTACCTCTCTTCTATCTCCCTTCCCCCTTCCTCGTCCTCTCTCTTTATCAACCTATCCCCCAATAC
>NC_051418.1:25856913-25858119 GCF_015228065.2 Penaeus monodon
ATTTGGAGCTCATCAAAGTGTGTCCAGTGATTATGCTTTATATTACAATAAAATTAAATCATTAACGCCGGGCTAATCTTTTTGGAAACCAACCTTAATTTAAAGCACAATCTCGGAAATAATATACATTATATGCATAAAAGAAACTTTCCAGCTTAGATCTTGAAAGTCTTTGGACGTTTATTTCCTAGTCTGAAGCGCCTGTACTCCATTGACAGCCAATATATCTTTAAATACTCTTAAAATCACACTTCTCTGCAACCTATTTCATCATATTTCTCTGTCCACTTCCCAGTAAGAGACCTTGAGACACAAGCAAAGAGTGCGTCAGTGATTATACATAAACAGACATAAAATATACATGAAAGAAAATGGATAGCTTGCTATGACCTTCTCGAAGAATTTCCCAGCCTAGCTTAACGGATATTCAAATTAGTCAGGACATAATATAATATCAAAGCATGAAAACGCCCTTTCTTTAAATACAATCCAACAATAGATCTTTTAATAAACTTTTAAAAAATACACCGTCCCACCACCCTTCACCCAGCTACCTTCTACACAGGACCGTCTGAGGTCTAAGCAGTACCAAGGGCGCATCAGAACACCCTCCACGGCGCTCTCCTAACGGTCAGTCGCCTCGCCCGAGCCACTTGTGACACCTTCCTTTAAAACCTCGTGCTATTCTCTTTTGGAAACGAGGCAAAAACTAGCCCCCTTATAATAGCGGTCGCAAAGTCCATCGCCGCGCAATAGGGAGTATTTTCCTATTACTAGTTTTGCTACATCTGGATTTTAGTTATATTTGCATTTTCGTTAAATCTAAACTTATGATCTCTACAGGTATTTCTCTCTGTTTTGATATTTTCAACTTCTGTTATCTGTGCCCAGTTTGCAATACCAATCCTTTATTATCTTTACATTTTGCGGAGATAAACCAAGTTTATCTCCGTATTCTGCTAAATGCATACGCGCTGTCTCCGCATTAAGCCGTATATACAGATACTTGTATCATTTCTGTATTTCGGCGACACTCAGCGAACTATTTTCGTCCTATTTCTGCCATAAATACGTTATATATTATCATTCTCCTTCTTTTCCTCTTCCCTTTTCACCTTTTATCTCTCCATTTATCCCTGCGACCCTTTTCCCACCGTCCCTCTCCATTCCCTTCCTTTCTGATTCTTAATCCTTTATCCCACTCCG
>NC_051418.1:25858208-25858434 GCF_015228065.2 Penaeus monodon
CTTTTATCCCCTTGACCTCTCTCCCCTTCCTCTTATCCCCTTGACCCCCCCCCCATCCCCCGGCTCCTCCATCAACCCCGTGTCATGCATAGTGCCCGCTCGCCTCCATTGTCCCGCCCGCCTTTCGCGTTGACGCCCATGACATTTGCCATTTTTGTGCGTGTGCGGGCGACGGGTTCTGGGCGTGGGCGTAGGCGAGGTGTGCGCAGGTCCACGAGCCGCCCAT
>NC_051418.1:25858461-25858824 GCF_015228065.2 Penaeus monodon
TTCCCACTCGCAAACCCCGCCGGACATCGAAGCTTCTCGACCTCAGTTCTCCTCTCTCGCTCCTTCGCCAGGAAGGTCCTCGACGCCATTCCCGACCAGCCTGCCATGCCCCTCTGACCCAAGGGCACGCCGTCCCTCCTCCTTCAGCGCCCTGCCCGGCTTCTCCTTATAAGGCGCTGGCAGATCGTTGCGCGCGTCATACCTGTAGCTCATAACTGTATCGTTTACTGTTGTTGACTTGGATATTTTATCATATGTTTTTGCGTGTGTGTCTTGGCGATGATTGAGTTTGATTTGGACTCGCCTGTCTGTCGCGTCGCCGGGTCTGGTTTTGTGTTTGTTCGTCTGCTGTAACATCTGTGT
>NC_051418.1:25858907-25858988 GCF_015228065.2 Penaeus monodon
GCTTTGTCTCTTTGCTTCACTACCCTCTACAAATATGGCAGGACAGGGAAAGTGTGCCGTACTGAAGATGCAAATAAGTCT
>NC_051418.1:25859435-25859588 GCF_015228065.2 Penaeus monodon
AATCTTTAAGTACACAAACAAAAAATGCGAAAATAGAGAAGCATGGATGGAAAGTTCACAGAAGCCCAGTCTGCATCAGCAGCACTGCGCCCCAGGCAAGACATACATACTAGGCCACAGTAAGACTTAGAAAAAAAAACGGTTTCACTTGCG
>NC_051418.1:25859955-25860223 GCF_015228065.2 Penaeus monodon
CGAGTCCTCCCTTCGGCCGGAACACCTACTCGAGAGGCTGCGATTAAGACGTCATCCGAGCAGCCAGCGAGGTCAAAGGTCACGAGCGCTCGGGACTGTTGTAGTTGGCCTCCTGTGGGAACTGCCCGGTCATCTGTCATCGCTACGTGCGTCGGACAATCGGCATCGTCTTGTAGCGGTCATTAACATCATCGTTTTTCTCAGCATCTCTCCCGCTAGGGATCATCTCTGATACAGAAGACGGCATCTCTCGACGTGCCGGGGATAC
>NC_051418.1:25860785-25860998 GCF_015228065.2 Penaeus monodon
ATATATTAATTTGCCCGAGATTTAAGAATCCATCCCGAAAGTTTTTTCCCTGGCGCAACCGAACAAGCCACATGTCACAACCAGCTAGACACTGCACGATACTGCCACGCCAATGACCTAGCTCAAAAAAAAGAAAGAAAAAAACTTTTAGGGAAAATCCACTTCGCTTTGTCACTGTCATTTCTAAAAACCAACGCAAGAGAGTGCATCTAC
>NC_051418.1:25861384-25861736 GCF_015228065.2 Penaeus monodon
CTATCGCCGAGTCACCGTGTCAGGTGGCATTCGGGAGCGCCCAGTCTGCATCATCACTTTCGAAAACGTTTCACTATGGCAACAAACCGAAATAATAAGTGAATACAACAGGGAAAAAAATATATAGACATACGCAATAATAATAACATATAATAAACATAAAATATAATAACATAAAATAATAATAACTAAGAGAAAAGGGGAAAAAACGTGAATGACATAAGCGAAGTCTGGAGGCGCAGGCAAGTGTAACATCGCTCCTTTCGCGTCCGACGAGCGGTAACGGCTCTTAACACTCGGACAATGTCTTCTTTGGATTCATTTCAGGCGCTGCGCTCCTGACCAGACGCCG
>NC_051418.1:25862205-25863036 GCF_015228065.2 Penaeus monodon
GTGGGGTTGGGTGTGTGTGCGGGCGGCGTGTGGTGCGTTGCTGGTTCTGTATGTATACAAGCGAGAGAAGCATTATAAGTCTCCACAGCTCCAACGTCTGATTAGTCTCCTGGACCGAGACACGGATGAGGACCTTTTTCTGAATACCCTCTTAATCAGCCGAGGAATTTATGGGTCATTGAGACCTGCGCGTTGAAATGCAGTGACACCACCTGCGCAAAACTTCCTTTGTTCATACAAGTTTTTTTTTTCTTTTCTTATATACACACTCCATGTGCAGGGTACGAATTCCAACCGAACTCTGAACATTATCGCAATTTGTGAACGGAAGGGAGAAGACTTATTATCTCAATAAATGTGATATTTTTTTCCCACAGACATTTCTAAGGGTTGGTTTCGTCCTTTCCGATCTGGCAACAGCGTCTACGTGGGTGAAGAATGGACGTCACAGTTACTCAAGTTTGCTGCAACTTTTGTATTTTTTTTTCTTTATATTTTCTCGTCCGGCGGAACTGCAACTTTTCCTATACACTTCGCTGCTCTTCACATCCATCAACTGGAGATGATATTTCATATCTTGTTTGTTCCTTCTCCTGGTTTGAAGAATTATATAACTTGCCATTTTCCCGCCAAAACGAAATTCCAGAAAAAAGTAGATACAACACATTTTCCCGACTTCATGTATTTTTTAAAGTATCATTCTAAGATATAATACGTTTTCCATTGATCAAGTCTCTTTTACTTTTAGTTACAATCAATCGAAATTTATTAGGGTAATAAAGTTACGCTCTATTAAATACGAAGACATAAATGATATGTGGAAACTGAACT
>NC_051418.1:25863203-25863359 GCF_015228065.2 Penaeus monodon
TGCTGATGGACACGCGTGGAAAGGTGAAAGGAAAGACCAAGTGGTATTGCAGAAATGAGACATAAAAATAAACAGCAACAGACAATAATAAGAATTGTAATAATTGAAAGCACGAGGAAGATAAATGGAGCAATGGAACATTTAATATAGAACAGT
>NC_051418.1:25863576-25863834 GCF_015228065.2 Penaeus monodon
AAATATTCCAAGACACGAATAAATAGACAACATAATGAAGAGACAAGAAAAAAAGACAGAGAAGAGACACGGAGGCCGATAAAAAGGAAGGGGGGGGGCGCAGAGACCTTGACTGCCGGCTCTGACCACATCATGGCTCAACAATACCGCTAAAATCACTTGGTTTCCCTCTCGTGTGAGATTTTTACGTCCACATATATATTTTCTGGTCTACAGGAAAATGAAGCCAATGACGAAATACATATGATCCTTTTCTAT
>NC_051418.1:25863970-25864067 GCF_015228065.2 Penaeus monodon
TACATATATAAAGAGAGAGAGAGAGAAAGTTAAAGTTTGTCGATATCAATTATTTGAAAGTAATCCAATCTACTTCAGTATGCTATAACAGTTTGTT
>NC_051418.1:25864106-25864370 GCF_015228065.2 Penaeus monodon
CCACTTGTTCCCACTTATCATTCCACGTTGACCCAACCTCCACTGTAGATGCAAAACAGAATTAAATATCCACATAACTTTTCCACTGATTACATGATTTTCAATTTTCTTCCTTTGCCGTTATAGATGTAACGGTGAGATCAAAGGGTCATGAATATATCACTGCACAGATGATATTATGAATGCCAATGATGAAATTTAATGGGGGAGACTCGCCGAAATATGACAACACTTAAAACGGGGTAAGGAAAGGAAAGAATGACT
>NC_051418.1:25864456-25864866 GCF_015228065.2 Penaeus monodon
TCTTCTTCTCCACCCCCTCCTCTTCTCCTTCCTCACTTTTTCTCCTTCGTCTCCTTCTCTTTTTCTCCTCCCCCCTCACTTTTCCTCCTTCTCCCTCATTTTCCCTTCCTCCCTCACCTTTTCTCCTTTCCCCCCCCCCTCACTTTTTCTCCTCCTCCTCCCTCTCTTTTTCTCCTATCCTCTTTCTCTCCTCTCATTATTTGCCTGACTCCAATCTCACCCCTTAATCTCAGTCGCGATGAATCAGTCCCAATTTGAAATTATGTCGAAGATACACGAGTTATGTGCAACGTATAACACCATAATATCGGCGAAGAAACAATAAAATATCTAAAAATAAAGGTTGCAAGTCACCGTTTTCTTTTCCAACCGGGACACTCTTGGCCACAGAAACGGAACTGACCAACATT
>NC_051418.1:25865227-25865457 GCF_015228065.2 Penaeus monodon
CCGTGAACTGCAAACATTTATAAATGAATAAAACATCGATAATTCATCCCTTATGGCAGCGGCTGAACACACAACAAAGTCATTAACATACAAAAGTAATTATATGCATTTATGCCTCTATGCATGCTGGTCACAGAGACACACAACTATATCCAAATATACAATTGTGTGTGAAACTATATGTATGAATATGTCTAATCGTTGCATTGTGTGTTCTATTTTCAATTAAG
>NC_051418.1:25865715-25865839 GCF_015228065.2 Penaeus monodon
ATCATACGTCTAAGCATATACTGTATCCAATTTGTTCTCTCCCATATATGTATTTTAATTATAACAATGGAATGGGAAAAGACGCATATTTCAAGCCATCCTCACCTACTCTTCGGAGCTAGTT
>NC_051418.1:25865917-25866460 GCF_015228065.2 Penaeus monodon
GCCAACTTTGCGGCTTGTGAAAATGAAGATATATATTTCGTATGTTTTAAACACTTCCTGAAGGGCATTTTAGTGTGAGTAAGAGACACTTCCATTTCCTGAATTCATTACGGGCCATTCTTCCCTCGTCGAACGGGAAATGTTCAAGTTTCTCGGCGAAGTAGAGGTGATTATGATAATTCTTTGAAAAATCGATTTACAAAAAAGGTAGGCTAAATGCCTGTTGTTGTAGGAAGATTTGATAAGCAAAACCAGAAACAAAGATAAAAATGGTTTAGCGCCGTAGAGCATGGTACCCGCGCGCCCTCATTCACTACCCCGGCGCGTCGCCTCTGGCTGGATCCGAAGTTCGCTCTGCCCTTAGTAACTGTGCTTCTGCAGTTTCATTTTCACATCTTCAACGCTGCGGTAACATTCTCATTGTTATTCATCTTTTCTTTCTTCTGAGGTCAATGTTAATATCATGGCTATAAAATTAAGTGAAGAAGATTATTTTCAATTTCCTTTTTTTCGCTAACGGCCGTTCGCAGCAGACTCGTATCG
>NC_051418.1:25866493-25866889 GCF_015228065.2 Penaeus monodon
TAGGGAAGTTAGCTTATAAACTCTACAACTTCGCTCTCTAGAACAGAAAATGTAGGTTACGAGACCTTTAAATTCTGGAGATGTTGAGAGAGACCGCGAGCACAATGGGGCATAACTTCCACCCGCGCTCTCTTGCCGCGTTGTATATTGCCTCGGATTTCCTGCCTTTAAAACTCATTAAAACAATCATACATTAAGGGGAAAAAAAGTTTCTAAAGTCGGCCATAAACAGCCATAGTATGGAAAAGGTAACTTGGGCACAAGAAACACGAAATGTGTTTACTGTATTTCCCTACTGGTACTCTATCCATTCCGCGCTTGAAAAATATGCTCATAAACTCATAAATAATTGGGTCGGCATGTGGACAGCCTGCGTGAAATAAAGATCGAGATGCT
>NC_051418.1:25867122-25867530 GCF_015228065.2 Penaeus monodon
GCCGGGGGGGAGGGGGGAGAGGGAGAGGGAGAAAACAAGAGAAGTCTCCCAGATGAATGAGCCAAACTCCTCACTGTAAGAGTAAACAAGACGAGAGAGAGAAGATTCATGAACGACACAGGATTAAAGTTCGGGTTTGCTTTCCGGCTGGCTGGGTGGGTCAAAGTGCGTGCGCGCGTGTATGAGCGCACAACGACGTTCACTCATGAATTATTTCAACACCGCAAGCGAGTATAGGTAGTGAACGAGTTTTGAAATTAGAATCACCGAATCCAGATCAGCAATGGCAGGTGCATTATTTACAGGTGGCAGCACTGTCGCGGCAACCAGTGTGTCTCCCGCCCTGAGCGCTCCAAGTTCACGGCCCTGGGTGACTGGTTCACTTTTTGCCGTGGCAGGAACGCGCTA
>NC_051418.1:25867810-25868066 GCF_015228065.2 Penaeus monodon
CTTACAAGCTGACCACACTTCCTTCCCCAAAAAGAGAGAGAGAAAAAAAGGTTTGCTGACCGCGTCACCCCGTCAAAAAGCGCCAGGGAGAATGTGCAAATCGAGGGGCGGGATTTTGGGGCGAGAGCAAACTCCGCAAAGTCATGTCTTTTTCGTCACGGATTCCTCTTTCTTCACTTTCTTCACCGGCGGCTGTCATAACATTAATCGTACATGTCGCTTTGCCGTTCTATTCATTCAGGCCGTCTGTCCGGCC
>NC_051418.1:25868317-25868596 GCF_015228065.2 Penaeus monodon
CCTCTCCACCTCCTCTTCTTTCATTCTATTAATTCTCCATCCTTCTCACTCTGTGCAAGAAAGCATACTGTCGCCCAAAGCCACAGTCAGCCACAGTCTGCGAATTTCCCCCCGAGTGTACCTTTCCCCCGTCAACATGATGTAACGTGAATGCAAAAATGAAAACACATCAAGCTCTTTCATAAAAGTTAAACAATGCAGGTCTTGACAGCTTCCGTTCGTTCGTCTTGGGTAATAACATTCCTTTTAAATATTCACATCACGGGTCATGAAAATCCA
>NC_051418.1:25868774-25869003 GCF_015228065.2 Penaeus monodon
TTAACCCATTCTCCCATTTCTTAGGACTGGGCTTTGTGTAAAACCCATTTCTCAAAGTTCAATTTGAGTAATCCTCTTCCAGCTACTCTTCAGTTGATCTCCACTCCCCTCCCCCCCCTTTCCTATTTCTTCTCTTCCTCTCCTACAATTTCCCGCCTTTCCTATTCTTCTTCATCTCTTTTTCTCCCTCCCCTTCCTCCTTCCTCCCGATCTTCTTTTTTCACTATTC
>NC_051418.1:25869096-25869620 GCF_015228065.2 Penaeus monodon
CAATTTTCCGTTTTTCCTATTCCTCTTCATCTCTTCCTTCTCCCTCCCCTTCCTCCCTATCTTCTTTTTTCACTATTCCTCTATCTCTCCCCAATTCTCCTTCCTCTTCCATAATTCCTCTCCATCTCTCCCTTCTCCCTCCCCTTCCCCTTTCCCTCTCCCTCTACCCCAACTCTCCCCAACCCCCCTCATCCTAACATCTTACCAAGCCGCGTATCAGGGTACGGTTACTGCCCCCCTCACCTCCCCTCTAATAACCCTCTCCCCTTCCTCTCTATCCCCCTCCCCCAACCCACCCTATCCTAACATCTTACCAAGCTCTCTCCCCTAATATACCTCACCCCTTCCCCTCTACTCCCCCCCTTCTCCTCTACCCCCCTCCCCTTCTCCCAACATGCCAGCCCACTCGGTCACTCTGCCATTGCTCATCTCTCCCGTGTGCAATACGAAGTTGAAATACTTCAGTTGCAGAGTCCGCTTTTTCCCCTCCTTTATTCACTATGGTTTCGTTGCATCCTTGCCTA
>NC_051418.1:25869834-25870012 GCF_015228065.2 Penaeus monodon
ATCCTACCTTCAGAGACACCTTTGATGGAGTGCTGTAGCCTACGTACCTGGAACGAAAGGAAGCACACGTTATAAAAACACGTCTTATATAGGCCTAGGCAGATGATCTGATACATAACACAATAGATGTTAACTTACTGAACTGTGTCATCTCACTTGGTTTTACTTTTATCTAAGC
>NC_051418.1:25870419-25870731 GCF_015228065.2 Penaeus monodon
TTCGCCTCGCTGGCTGGCTGCCTCTTCCTCTCCTTTCCTCTCCTTTTCCCTCCTTCTCCCCTTCCATCACCTGCCCTCGCGCAATTCCTTACCGCCCTTTCTCCGTTCTCCGAAACATAACTTCCCTTTCGTAAAACGCATTGCCTACTTTTCGCCTTTTTTATTGGTCCCTCGTTCCGCTTAAGGGAAGGGCGAATATGGCTACAAACCTCTCCAGGATTTTAAAAATACATTTTCGAAATGGATATTACTGCCCTGGTGTAAGTCTTCCAACTTTGTATGTTGTTGTTTTTTTAAGTAGTATAAAGCATT
>NC_051418.1:25871067-25871390 GCF_015228065.2 Penaeus monodon
TCCTCCTCCTCTCAAACAACAAATTCACGCACCAATACAATAATATATATTAAAATCCATCTAAAAAAAACATCACATATCACCCAAAGTAAAAACTCCTATTTCTATCCACTCGTTCATCGCGGCGGTGTCAACACTGGTTCCCACGCTGCCCACCTCCCGCGCCTTCTTCAGTGGTCTCCTCCGTGAATAACCTGCGTTGCCCCTCCTGAACCTTGTCACTTTTTCCTGTCTGTCTGCCTAGTCGTGTCGCTGCAACAGAAGACGGAGGACCATGCAACGTCCTACAGGGCGCGTGAGGGAGGTCGGAGTGAGTGCTCGGG
>NC_051418.1:25871436-25871519 GCF_015228065.2 Penaeus monodon
CTTTAGGCCCTTTTTAGTTGTGGCTAAATTGGTTAGATTTTTTTTTTTACTTGTGTTGGTGAGGTTTGCAAAGAGATGTGGCG
>NC_051418.1:25871896-25872011 GCF_015228065.2 Penaeus monodon
CCCTCCCTCCATGACAGAACCCCCCCCCCCTCCGAAGCCCAACCGACGGCGTGGAAATAACTGGGCAGATTACGTTCATCTCGCTATTTCCGGCCGACGCGACGATACATGCGTA
>NC_051418.1:25872064-25872179 GCF_015228065.2 Penaeus monodon
ACTCGATCGACGTCATGAGCCTACCTGTCATGCACGAATCTTTTATGCGTGAATCAGCTTTAAAAAAAAACGGTGATGATGAATTTTGTGGATATGACGAAAGGTTAAGAAAAAA
>NC_051418.1:25872204-25872687 GCF_015228065.2 Penaeus monodon
AATTAATGAAAAGAGGAAGTTCGTCCAAAATTATTTCTATATTATCTTCACCAACAGAATTCCAACAATACAAAGACTTGGGAGCCGGTGCGTGACCTCGCCTCTGCAATACGTGACCTGGGTTCTCTTTGCATGACCTCGTCCATCGCTATAGACACAAGATGACCTCTGCATCGTCTCCTCCTCACGCCCCACCCCCTCCCCCCCTTGCCCTTATCTCCTACCCCTTCTCTTAAACCCCTCCCCCCTCTTCTATCTCCTTCCCTGAAGCCTCTCCCTCTTCTTTCCATCTCCTTTGCCCCCCCCCCTTTTCCCCACCACATTCTCTTATTCCCTATCCTTCCCTCCCCTTACCCCATCTCCCTTTTCCTAATCTTTACCCTCTCTCCCTTCTTCTTTTTTCCTACCCTTCCCCACCTCTTTCCCTTTACTTCTTCCCCCTTAGCTTTGACCTTCTCCCTTCCCTATCCTTATTCTCCTTCT
>NC_051418.1:25872781-25872942 GCF_015228065.2 Penaeus monodon
GTATCCCCTTTGCTTAGTCTTTTAACCTTGACGAACCTTGATCATCGACCGAAAAAATATGCAACCATGTTAAGGTATTTCCTGCATGCTTAAAACGACCATTTATTTTTTTCCCTCTACTCTTAAAGGCCAAGAAGGTTCTTCATAACAGGTGTTCTTTA
>NC_051418.1:25873095-25873743 GCF_015228065.2 Penaeus monodon
GCCGTGTACAGATAAGGCAAAGAAACAAAAATACAAATATGGAAGAAGAATATGAGCAAAAATGTTTCCTTGCTGATAATGACTCAATAACAGGCTATTTATTTTCCCTCCATCTGACAACATCGACGAGAAGACAGATGAGGTCAATAAAGGTCAAAATTGCGGATTGATGCGTGGCACTTTCGGCCTTGATTGTCGCGAATGGAAAGGTCAGCCTCGGGTGTATGCACGATAATTTCACAAATGAGTATTTTGGGCCCAACGACCTTGTACTTTCGAAAATGGCGATAAAAGCTTTTTTTTCACTAACATTAACTTGCGAATGAGCAACGAAGTTTTTTTTTATCGCGTAAAACAAAAAGAAGAAGAAGTAAAACAATATTTTTGTCAATATTTTCAAGCGATCCTCATAAAAAAAAATCCTACAAAACAAACGCAATAAAAACAACAGCAAAAACATAGCCAAAATGGACAACACAAGAGTACAAACAAAGACAAGTAATTGCAACAAATGAAAACAATAAACATGAGGTTCGAGACACCCGGGAGATCAAGCGCCATAAAGATTATGTTGATTTCGCCTTTATGCAACATGTTGATTTGATGTTATGTTAATGTTGTCTGGGAGTCTCTCGTCGCGTCTCTTTG
>NC_051418.1:25873828-25873902 GCF_015228065.2 Penaeus monodon
ATTCTCAATTTTTCCTTTAATCTCCATTTTTCAGTTTCGTTTTCCATCCGGCCAACCTTCCCTCCCTTAATTCC
>NC_051418.1:25873995-25874131 GCF_015228065.2 Penaeus monodon
CTCTCCGAACCAACCGAAGCCACCACCATGGGTACCATGACATTCAGCCGCCTTTGGTCACTCATACCACCATAGTAATAACGCACATGTGTTGGCAACCGCAGCAGGGGAGGTTGTCTGGGTGCGGCCCCTGCGG
>NC_051418.1:25874433-25874964 GCF_015228065.2 Penaeus monodon
TGCCTGACCTTCCCTGCAGCCTCACCCAGGGTGCCCGGACTTACAATTTCCTGTAGCTGCTGCCACGGTCTGCCCCCGTCTCTCGGCCCTTCTTTGTCTAGGCCTACGTCCGCTGTACTAGCAACGCAGCGATTATCTGCTTTCTTTCGCTCTCTAAACTTCAGCGAGGGAGAATTATCGGGGGAAACATATACATTTATTTAACTTTATGTTATTATGTTATTGTTGTGTCAATTTTTGTCCTACTCATTACAACCTAGAAAAAAACTATACATCTTTTCCTAAAATCAATAAACAACAAATAATAAAAATAAACACTATCTTACCCACTTTACGTTACAAAGACATCATAATCACTAAAGGATAAAAAAATAACAACCTACGCATTTAACAACCAATATGTTAGAAAAAAATAAAAAAAATATATACCTTTTAACAATTTCATCACAATCACGACCATGCAAAAACAAAACTACCCGCTTATTATAACAAAACATCACAGCCATTCCTAAGTTCACCCCCCCCCCTCAA
>NC_051418.1:25874999-25875268 GCF_015228065.2 Penaeus monodon
CACAAAACCCTATTTTTCACCACAATTCTCGAATTCTACCGAGAAAATTTCCCAGACCTATTTCACTAGCCACTCGACCCGCCCCGAAGCTACGGAGATTCGGCGAAACTACTCAAGGATTACCCTCCGTAAATCCGAGTGGGTGAGGGTGAGGTCACTGGCCGGGATTTAGGCGGGATTTCTCTCAGGCGAAGGGTTGGTTTCCCGGCGATTTAACGAATGTCAAGGTGGAAGAAAGGAGGAGGATTGACGCAACTTTTCTTCCCCTC
>NC_051418.1:25875329-25875508 GCF_015228065.2 Penaeus monodon
TCTGTTTGATGTCTTCTCGTTCCATCCATCTTTTGCTTTTGTCTTTGTTCTGTTTATTTCTTTCGTGAAACAAAATCGAAAGTAAAAGATTAATGGAATTAAGAGACATCAGACTGAAAAAAGGAAAGGAAAACAACAGGACATAAATTCTCAATCCAGTCACAACGAAATATTTCTAA
>NC_051418.1:25875636-25875790 GCF_015228065.2 Penaeus monodon
GACGTTATCCCCATTTCCTAAACTATCACTTCACTTACATTGTTACTTCCTCCTTACATCATGTTCCACATCCTTCTAAACACACAGGAACAGGTGTGGGACGGTAAAGTACTTTGCAGTGAAGGAGAAGTAGAGACCTAAGCAATGACCGCTG
>NC_051418.1:25875961-25876366 GCF_015228065.2 Penaeus monodon
GACAAAGCTACCTGGGCATTTCCGACCCCTTCCGTGCCCAACTGTAGCTCGTGATCGGCCCTAGCGTCTTATCTCGGGGCTCGCTACACGACATTCGCTTATCTCGCCCCTTCCCCCCCCCTTGCGGACCAATCCTCCCCCTCCCCCAGCCACCCACCCCCCAGCTGGCCCCAAGACGCTGGCCGGCCGGGACAACGAGCACTCTTGCGCAACCCGGGTCTACGTTTACTTATTCAGGCTTACACAAGGGAGATTATGTATAAATGAGCATGTGTCCCCCGCTGAATTTATTGGTTTGCATTATCATTTGATGCATCATACAATCTGTACGTATGTGTGTAGGCAAGCATAATGCTTTCATTTGCATGCACAGTCGCACTCAAGTATACGCTTGCACCCCCCCAC
>NC_051418.1:25876592-25876900 GCF_015228065.2 Penaeus monodon
TGCATAATAAACTTAAAACAACAGCAAAATCTCCCGAAACACGAATCAGAGTTTTAACACGGACCACATCGCCGTCTCCTCCATCATCCCCGACCGACCAGCTTAATGGCATCCTCTCTTTTCCCGTGCCTCCGTCCCCCCCCTCTTTAAACAGCGGCACTTGTCTACTTGTTAAGCGGAAAATATGCTCAATTGCTGGCACTGGCACTGGTACTCGGGGGGAAGGGGAGGGGAAAGCGGTTATAATGGTCTTTTGGATGAGTTGATTGCAGCTCTTAATCCTCAAACGGAAGAGATAGACACGGCAC
>NC_051418.1:25877434-25877505 GCF_015228065.2 Penaeus monodon
AACCGATCCTGGTAGCTGGACAGGGTATCGTCCACTAACTTTCACCGGTACTTGTTCTGCTGTTGTTGTAG
>NC_051418.1:25877542-25877640 GCF_015228065.2 Penaeus monodon
ACTCTCTGACATTGGCTCTGTTCTTCTGCGAAGGTCAAGGTGAACGGTGACGCTAAGATTTCTTTATTCATGTCGTTCGTGTCTCATCACATCGTTGT
>NC_051418.1:25877972-25878149 GCF_015228065.2 Penaeus monodon
TACTTATGAATTATGTTGTTATTATTGTTATTGATGGTAGTGATGGTTAAGAGTAGAGCAGTAACAGCAACGGGAAAACGATGATGTCAATAATAATTCGAATATCTTTACCATCAGCCTTCACTTTTTTGTCCTTCTTTTGTTTTTCCTTTTACATCACCTCATATCCTCGCTTCA
>NC_051418.1:25878191-25878771 GCF_015228065.2 Penaeus monodon
TTCCCATTTCCCCAACATACCATAGAGTCTCTCCGTTTCTCGCAAAGTCACGCGTGGGACGAGATCAGAAACTCTTAATCACCTTCTGATTGCCTACAGAGTGAGCAGTAAAGGGCAATCGATCCTTAATTACGTGTGTAATTACCTCTTACCCCCCCCCCCTTTCTCTGGCCATTTCCCCCCTTCCCTCCTGATCGCCTCCCCCTCCACCTTATCATTTCTCCCCTCGTCCCATCCCCTCCTGGTCACCTCCCCCTCCCCTTGGCCATCTCCCCTTCCCCTGGCCACCTCCCCCTCCCCTTGGCCAACTCCCCCTCCATGGCCACTTCCCCTACTTCTATTAATCCTCGTCCTCCCCCCCTCTCCCAATAGCCCCCCTCCCTCTCCATGGACACCCACCCTCCCTCCCCCACCCTGTCTGACCTCATCAAGCCTTCCTTATATTTGCTTTTCTTGTTCCCTTGGCCGCCTGCACACACGCACGCACTTGAGCAGGCATAGTGTACGTAGGCAAACACACACGTATTCCGGGTGTCAAGTTTTCTACACAACACACTTCTCTTCATCATCTTTCATTTCA
>NC_051418.1:25879387-25879536 GCF_015228065.2 Penaeus monodon
AGAGACTAGGAGCGAAATTCTCACGGATCTGGCCACGTCATCAGCTGAACATCGCGAATTCCAAATGAATATGAAATAGAAATAGCACAAATATAAACTAAAATATCTTCGCTGTTGTGAAAAGTTGATCGTCACAAACACACAGCAAG
>NC_051418.1:25879759-25879899 GCF_015228065.2 Penaeus monodon
GCTGATAACAATAGTACTGAAATGAAAATGTTGTCAGAGAGAGAAGGGAAAAAAAACAAGAATTTATTACTCCACCTGTGTCTGAGGGGAAGACGAGGGGAAACGAGAGGGGAAAACCCGAATACAAATGGCGGCAGCAT
>NC_051418.1:25879948-25880163 GCF_015228065.2 Penaeus monodon
TTAAACCGTTGATAACTGCAGCAATTATAAATAAATCGATGTGGGCCTCGGTGTCATTAGCGTAACGAAGGCTTGTATATACACACACGGCGAATGGTAATTGAAAACATAGATGGCCTTACCTCTGCAACCTGCATCGCAATTAGCAATCCAGGTCATGCTGGACGTGACTGAATGTGCAATCCGAATCAAAATATGAAGAAACGAAGGAAAAA
>NC_051418.1:25880504-25880754 GCF_015228065.2 Penaeus monodon
AGAGACTAAAAAAAGAAAAAGTGACCAAAAATGACCTAAGGTAAAGAGAAACAGAAGAAAACAAGATGAAAAGCAAAGCATTCGCAACCGGCAACACCAGTTCGTCTTTACCGAGGCTGCAAAGGAGTGCTTGCCTCTGCTTGCCCTTCCGTGATATATTGAAGGCAAAATTTCACGGCCTAATTACAGCCCAATAATTACTTTGAGAAATATTCATGTTCCTAACGACGCCTCCGGGCTATTGGCTTCG
>NC_051418.1:25881201-25881390 GCF_015228065.2 Penaeus monodon
TCAGTGGAAGAAACGACCGTCAAAGTTTCTACTTCATTACGAGATGACCTTTTTCTAGGTCACACGTTCATACTTTGACCAGAGAGACGGCTCGAGTGCAAGGGTACATGGCATTTTCAACGCGGACGGTATTTACGGGTATTTCATCTATTTTCTTAACACCAATGCCACTGACACCTTCCCCAAACG
>NC_051418.1:25881633-25881869 GCF_015228065.2 Penaeus monodon
CATTGCTCATCCCAAAATCACACACTGGCTCCGCTCGTCAAACCCATTATTACTCCTATAAATATTCACGTAGGCCTATGCAAATGACATCCCTAATCGCCGGACATTACACGTATTTAGGCCTAATTAGAGAGAGAAAGATTTTTTTTTTTTTTACGTCAACTTATTCTTCAAGAAAGTGTTGACCTTGTGAGGTGAGGGGGGAAGGGGGGGGGGCAAAATGAAACAATGACGAC
>NC_051418.1:25881900-25881967 GCF_015228065.2 Penaeus monodon
TTTTTTTTAACATCTGTCGATCTAAAAAATAACAATGAGATACATAAAGTTATAAATGTAAGCGGCC
>NC_051418.1:25882225-25882443 GCF_015228065.2 Penaeus monodon
GAAAAAGAAGAATATCAACCAACAACACGAAAACCCAACCCATTGCACCCAATCACGAACAACAACATAAAACTGCAAACAGCCAAGCGAATAAATACGAAATGCAAATAAAAAATGAATGAAAGATAAACACAGATAAACAACTCCGGCGCGATGCATTCCCATTCTGGAATCGCGGGATCGGGAATCCAGACGAGGAGAGGGAGGCAGCCGGTTAT
>NC_051418.1:25883482-25883704 GCF_015228065.2 Penaeus monodon
CGACCCCGCCGTTCCAGGGTCAACGAACGAGTCTATCCCGGATCGTCCTTTTACCCGCGCGAGGCTAGCGTGTGAGCCTCTGAACGCTTATCCTATATTATAATCGGTAATTATAATTAGTAGAAAATCATTAGGAAACAGGACCGGAAGTGAATGATGATGATGAGCGTGTGTGGGAAAGTAGAAAGTAGAAGGGGTGGCGGTAGCGGTTTTTATATGTAA
>NC_051418.1:25884147-25884265 GCF_015228065.2 Penaeus monodon
TCGCATATCGCTCGGAAGACACGTTTTAAGTGAGGGAAAAAAGTACCGAGCAATTATCGAACAATGCGAAGACGATCAGCCAGACAATAGGCGCATTATTAAAACACTTACGGCAGCG
>NC_051418.1:25884424-25885017 GCF_015228065.2 Penaeus monodon
AACGCAAAAATTGTTGATAAAAAAATGCAAGAGAGGATGGACACGCTTATCAAAGTCACCCCTCATAGCCGTGACATCGCCGTGCGTAGAAAACGGGACAAGAGGATAAGTTAGCCAAAGAAGTCGTTTTAAATATTACTTGAAATCATGTCAAAACGGTGAATTATCTCACCTTTTTAGGAACTTTTCTCGGGCGCAAATCCAACGAAGTTTAGATCGACCGTAATTTAAATAAAAAAACAACTAAAATTAGACTGTATCCATTACATAATTCATAGCTACAGAAGAGCCAGCACTACGCAAAATAAAGTATTAGACATGTCCAGCGTGAATTACAAACCCGGTCCCTTTCCCTCCCGCTGCAAGCTTGTCGACAATAACCCTCATTTCCCTGCCAGTCAGCTCTCTCAGTATATCCCGAGCCCACAGTTTTGCATTATTATCTTAACTATCGCCATTCTGATATAAAACGTATATTGCGCTTATACAACTGCACTTATCAAGCACTAAAAAGTATAATAGACCTTCAAAACTGCATGGATAAAAGCATTCAGAGAAGAGTAATCAGTTACGCTATGAATGAAAGAAGGAAG
>NC_051418.1:25885243-25885482 GCF_015228065.2 Penaeus monodon
ATACCCACGAAAACCAAGAAAAAAGTCAACATATCCTCCTACCTTATCCCAACTTAATTGCTAAATGGACTTCCATCCGATAAAACTGTGGAACAATTATTCCACCGAATTTAACCTTCGTTTCGGCAATCTTCAAGTTCAGTAAAGTTTACCCAGTTTAAAGTAGTCGAGGAACATTTACTTAATGGAGCCGTGCAATTGAACACGCACACTCTCTTGCTAGTCTACTGCAATATCCT
>NC_051418.1:25885542-25885629 GCF_015228065.2 Penaeus monodon
CTCTGCATAAACAAACGCACGAAGACGCCCACGGAAGCATGCATGTGGGCAAACATATTGCACATCTTGCATAAATAAACACACAGC
>NC_051418.1:25886005-25886163 GCF_015228065.2 Penaeus monodon
AAGGCAGAGGCAGTGAGCGCGGCCGCACAAAGCGAAGAATATGGAATTACGAGGCGACTGAACAGAAAAGCTTTTTTGTGGAGCTCCGAGACGAGGAGGCGCTTGACGCAAATGGCGCCGTTAAGAATGATTCTCCGTGTACCTTTTCTACAGCTAGA
>NC_051418.1:25886340-25886649 GCF_015228065.2 Penaeus monodon
AAGAAGTAGTGTCTTTGTTTACTATACCTTCTTGGTTTTGGAATTCATAAGCACATACCTGGAAAGAGAAAAAAAGATGTCATTAGATATAGTCACACAGATATCTTAACGATTACATTAAGCACCAAATTACTTCTCCATTACCGTTATATCTCCCATCAAACTTGATATATTCTCGAGGCAATCTGCGCTTCTAAGCGGGACATTCAACTTGAATTCTATTCAATGCAAAATGCAAGAGAAAACACATCCATTAAAACACAATGCCGCTCAACCAACTTCAAACAATTTATCACCACTTATATAGAG
>NC_051418.1:25886693-25886792 GCF_015228065.2 Penaeus monodon
ATGTCCCCATTTAATCGATTACTTTCACAGGTATGATAACCAACTGGGGGAAGGGGTTATCAATTACATTTACAAATTACCCGTTTATCAGGTCAAAGC
>NC_051418.1:25887068-25887566 GCF_015228065.2 Penaeus monodon
CTCCAGACGAGGGAGCTGGAAGTCAATATAGACCTACATATCAAAAGCTCACTGGTATATCATTACGGTCGATCCCCATAATGAGACGGTATGTGACAGTCGCCCTTAGAGGATATAAGGATCAAAATAAACCTCCATCAACGTCGATCCCTCCATCCGAACAGCATCAGACAGTGACCCTTATGGACCCTCGTTTCGTCGTACCTTTCTTCCACCTCCCTCCTCCCCACCACTCCCTCGCCCTCCGCTTCATCATAACATCCCTCTTTTCCCCCACCTCCATCTCCCCTTCCCTTTCTTCCCTCCCCTCCACATCTTCCTCCCCTTCCTTTCCACTTCCCCCTCCCCTTTCTTCCCCTCCTCCTCCTCCTACCTTCGTCCACCACCGCCCTCACCCCCCTTCCAGGTGAGGTTTTGTTCCTTGCGGTGTCTGTCTGTTACGGGAGGGGGAGGGGGGAGGGGGAGCACGTAGGAGCCCCTTTGTAAGGCCTGATTGAT
>NC_051418.1:25887940-25888412 GCF_015228065.2 Penaeus monodon
TGGCCTCTTTTACACTGGTATTCCAACTATGGTAGTATGTTGGCTATGTAGATTAGGATCACTTTCGTCATAACCATCTGGACCATGTCAAACTATCTGTCACGTACTTTTTTCCACTGTCATAATAAAATGATGATATCGCTATTGCAAAACCAGCCGCTCTCGCAATAAGATTAATAACAAAAGCATCCTGATAGACATTAGAACAAAAATATAACAACAATATAATGACTATCACTTCAACTTCTACCATAACAGCATTAACATAAACTGAAACGACCAGCAATGTCATTCGAAATCAACCGTCGCCAACCAGAGAAAACCACCAAGTACATCCTTTCAGTACAAGTAAGAGAAATACAAAATAAGGACGATAACAGAGGACAGGTCATCTTAGTACAAAGTACAAAGGCTGACAAATACACAGGTAAACATTTCTACCTAAAATACCTCTCCAACACTTCACCCCCTA
>NC_051418.1:25888554-25888755 GCF_015228065.2 Penaeus monodon
GAAGCTCTCCAACGAAATCAAAATCTAGTTTCCGCCGAGGGCCCATAATCACTCCGAAAATCCGCAGCTGGCACCTGCGTCCGCCCGCGACACCGGACGGCTAAAATATTGCCAATTGTGCGGTTGAATATTGTGGCGGCGGCGATACTGTGCGGCTGGAGATTGATCGCCTCTCGTCAAGGTACTGGATATGGCGATGAC
>NC_051418.1:25889033-25889436 GCF_015228065.2 Penaeus monodon
TCTAAAGGGGATAGAAGTAAAGAGGAGGGTGAATGGATAATTAATAAAGAGGAAGAGGGGACGGAAGTGAACAGAAGGAGAGTGAATATATGCAAAGGAAATGAAGAAAGGATAGAAGTAAAGAGTAATGAGGGCACGACACGAGTTGAAAGAAGTGGAAGTGAAGAGGATGAGAGAGGAAAGTCAAAAGCGAGAAGAGAGGTAAAGGAGTTGTGAAAGAGAGAGAATTGGCGTAAAGAGGAAAAAAAAAGAGAAGTAAACATGATGAAAAGAAGAGAGAGGAAGAATAAACAGACAGACGAACAGAGGGGGAAGAGGATGGAAAATGAAAGAGTAGGAAGGACCGAGAACAATATGAAAGGAGGTGAAAAGGAAGATGAGCATGACAACTAAGAGATGAAGA
>NC_051418.1:25889473-25889652 GCF_015228065.2 Penaeus monodon
TGTTGTTGTTAGTGGTGGAGGTGTAGATGGAGCTGTGGTGTGGTGAGAGTGCTCAAGATGACGTTGATAGAAGAAAATGGTGGTGCCTGTGATGATGATGACTTCGACAACAGCAAACAAACTCGACACAAAAGAAAACCAGTTTAACCACCCCTCAAAAAAAGAGAAATATATCAAGC
>NC_051418.1:25889694-25889821 GCF_015228065.2 Penaeus monodon
CACGAGGCCATAGGTCGCCCTCGTACCCGGCGCGTGAGGTCCACCTTGACCAAACCGCAAGTTGCCCAAGTGAGCACAAGACGCTAACCACATCTTCTAGGATCATAAAGAAAGGTTTTAATAGGAA
>NC_051418.1:25890191-25890414 GCF_015228065.2 Penaeus monodon
ACGGCCCAAATCAAAACAGAACCGGGAACTCCGTCTCACAGCAAACTCTCCTCTTGAATCCCTTCTCAGAAAAATCGAAAAGTCTCGGGTTCTCTGCGGGCAGCACCTGATCCCCGTTGTTTCCAGCGAATATTACTCACAACCTATTCCCCGTTAGCGGCCGCTCGCCTGTGTGGGAGGAATCAATGACGCTGCCGAGAACGCACATTTGTTAGCTTGGGGG
>NC_051418.1:25890543-25890690 GCF_015228065.2 Penaeus monodon
TGGGGAAATGGAGGGAAGGAGGGAAGAGATATTGAAGATTGGTGGAGCGAGAAGAGAAGAGAGAGAAGAGACAGGAGAGGGAAGAGGCAGGAGAGGGAAGAGGCAGGAGAGGGAAGAGGCAGGAGAGGAAAGAGACAGAAGAGGAAG
>NC_051418.1:25890816-25891247 GCF_015228065.2 Penaeus monodon
GACCGAATGACACACCGACAGGCGCAGCAGAAGTAGCAGAAGACGAAGCCCAACCCACAACCGGCAAAAAGCGCCCATCACAGGGGGCCCCGGCGCCGTGGGAACATGGGTGCGAGGGAAATCAAGGGAAATCAAGGGAAAAGGGAGGGAGAGATGACCAGCTCCCCTTAATTATATACAAGGCAGCCGTGTTACGCTTTCGAGCTCTGGTTGTGCAAGCGTCTCGTGGGCTTTTCCTCTCCCCTCACTCAGTTTCTTTTTATTTATTTATTTATCTATCAATTTATTTATTTCCATCTTTGGATTCTCTTTCTCTGTCTATCTCTCTGTCTCTGTCTTTGTCTTCGTCTGTCTGTCTGTCTCTCTTTTTCTCTCTTCCTGCTTCTATCTATTTGTCTCTATTTTGTTTTCTCTTTTTGACTCTATTAGAA
>NC_051418.1:25891377-25891707 GCF_015228065.2 Penaeus monodon
CAACAGACCACCAAGAACGTCCTATGTAATCCCCCCATCCATCTCTCCCTCAAAAAAAGAAAGAAAAAACTTCTTTTATGTTTTTTCTTTTTTTCTCACTAGACCTATCCACTTTACCCTTAAAACCGACGTCTATTGTTCATCGATTCTGAACAACCACGTGTACACATTAGCATGTATACGTATGATAACTTTGAACTACACTTCCTTGTCTGTTTGTTGAAAGTTGTGATTTGTTAAGACAGCTAAATCATCATAATCATAAAATATAAATTGCTGGTGTTTGGCATCGACTAAAATGGCAAGACTTCAAGGGGCGTATCTACACTC
>NC_051418.1:25892474-25893180 GCF_015228065.2 Penaeus monodon
GGGGGGGGGCTAGCAAGCACGCAAGTAAGCACAGACTAACACGAATAGATAAGCAAACGAGCCAGCACCCAAACAAGTGAACTATCCGACAAAATCACTCAAGCAAGAGAGCAAGCAAACAACGACACAAGCAAGTTAGCAAGCAAAAAGGCAAGAAGGTAAACAAGAGAAGCCGGCAGAAACGCTAGGAGGCGAGCAAAATCACAAGTAAGCAAATAATCAACAGCGCAAGCAGACAAGCAAAAGCACAAACAAGCACAAGCAGAAACCGAAGCAAAACAAAACAAGAACGGAAGCAAGCGAACAAAAGAGCAAGCAGGCAAGCAAGCAAGAGAAGCCGGCAGGAGCGCAAGCAGGCAAGCAGGCAAGGCGTAGTAAAGGAGTCAGGCAGGTCCCTGTACTGTGTTACCCGACACCCGACTAACACCAAGGACGCCGGCCCCGACTCCACCCTGGGCCCGACGTCACTCCTGCATCGTGTCAGGGGCTTTGTGATACACATTCGGCCTCTCCTCGTTGTTTTTTTTTTTTTTTAATGCTATTGTCTTTACTCCTGATCATTCGTTGGACTGTTTTGCGGTTTATACCTCACTGTATAATGTGGATCAAATTTGTATTTTTTTTAAATTTAATTTTTTCGCGTATTTTTTTATTTCTCTATTCTTCCTCTTCTTCTTTTTTTCGCTGCCCGATTGTCATTTCCGCA
>NC_051418.1:25893218-25893411 GCF_015228065.2 Penaeus monodon
TTCCACGATGACTCTTGAAAGATAAAACCAGCGTACGACGGCGTCACAGCACGGGCGGGTTACGGGCCCCCTTTGCACGTGCGACAGGAGGCGTGAGTGACAATCGTGGGCGTGGTAGAGGAAGAATACGCAAGACCACGCCCGTGAGCACGCATGGGCGGTGGGCGGATCGAGTTAGGGCTGACTGGGACGG
>NC_051418.1:25893580-25893817 GCF_015228065.2 Penaeus monodon
CCACTCACCCTCTCTCCTCCCAACCTCATCACCCTCTCCTTTCCCCCTCTCTTCTTCTTACCATCCTTCCCCTCTCCATCTCTTCCCCCCTTCCCCTTACTCCCCCCCCCTCTCTTCCCAACCTCAATCTCGTCACGCGCTGTTTTGCTCGGCTTTGAATTAACCAATTAGTGACGTGACTCCTTTTCCCAGGCGCGTCACATATGTCGTTCGGTGCAAGGTTAGTGTTGCATCCAC
>NC_051418.1:25894056-25894370 GCF_015228065.2 Penaeus monodon
CACACTCACCCAAACATCCAAGACAACCTTCACACAATCGCCTCAACTAAGAGAAAAAAATAAATAAAAAGAGAAAATTAATGAGAATAATCAAGTCAAACATTCAGCACACGATGACGTCACCATACGAGAGAAGTCACGTGACTCGTGGGCGGGAAAGGTGGGAAAACGTTACGTCATGGGATTGGCTATGGCGGTGATGATGGGCGCGCGACCGTGTTCATCCCCCTGTTCAAAAACCTTGCCGGAGTCTTGAGAAGTTACGAGAAGTTACGTTCGAGAGAATTAGGGTTCAAAAGTGTGTTTTTTTTCTT
>NC_051418.1:25894812-25894999 GCF_015228065.2 Penaeus monodon
AAGGGGGTAAAAAGGTACAATAACTCGCTAAAAGCATGAAGGTCATTCGGTGTGAAAAATTATCTTTCTCGTTAAAGCACAAAGAGTTCCGTTCTTTTGAGAGGGATAATATCCCGGAGTAACTTTCACCCAGTCTCAATGTATGCAAACAAGTAGTAAACATCTATGAAGCCTTTCTAAAAATACT
>NC_051418.1:25895061-25895468 GCF_015228065.2 Penaeus monodon
ATACAAAACCAGTCGTGTTATTCACCATTTGAAAATCTATGAAAGCTATCGAAATACCGTTTGTTATTCTCACAGGTAAAATCAAATCAAAATATAAGACGACCATCTACCGCAAGAGTGAAAACAACATTTCCGAGCAATTACTCCCAATAATCTCCCATTCATTCCCGTCCTCGCACCGACAGACTAAGAGAAAACAGATAAATGCATAAATATATCGGCGTCTATCACATTCCCCTTTACGTAATGTCGCTGCAACTGCTCCCTTCAATTCCCGTGCCGTTCTTGGCTTACATACAGGTTTTGCTCTCGCTCAGTGTCAACCGCAACCCTATTCTCACCCAATTTATGTGTTCGTTCCTTAATTCGGTTGCTTGGTTCAGCCTTGATCGTGTTTTTTGGCCCAG
>NC_051418.1:25895753-25895862 GCF_015228065.2 Penaeus monodon
ACCCACCCTCAAGGATACCAGGATAGCATAAAATCCTCCCACCAATATTAACGATACTTAACAACCCAGTAGACAGCCTGGTCATGAGCTGTATGAGAAACATCCGCTT
>NC_051418.1:25895889-25896132 GCF_015228065.2 Penaeus monodon
TCATATATGAACATTTTCACCTTGACGGTTTAATGAATAATTTCTCACTGTGTGTATGTGTGTTTTTCTTCCTTACACAATATAACCGTTATTTAAAATGAAAGTACCCAATGCTCGTGACACGTTTTTAATGCTTTGTGCACATAATATAACCGTCAATGTCACGCGAAAAAATCCCACAGTATGTTTTTATTTGCAAACAGTTCACAAGGAGTTTTTAAAAAGGGTATATTAGCTAATGGA
>NC_051418.1:25896356-25896489 GCF_015228065.2 Penaeus monodon
CAAGGTTCTCTCCCACGTGCGTTTCCCACCGATGACCAGCAAGATATCGACCATAATAAAAAAATCTCCAGTGTATATTTCCCCTACTCAATTAGCCATTAACAAAACACACATAACAGACAGACACACAGAG
>NC_051418.1:25896609-25896765 GCF_015228065.2 Penaeus monodon
ATACGAAGTCCTTTTGTAACAGAATGACGTAAAAGTGTGTCGGAGTTTCTGCATCTCGTTAAATCCGCTCTGATACCTTCGCTGACGGCATGCACGCGGCTATGACTGGTATGTATGTGACTCTCATTGACTGGTATGCTGCCTTACGCGGGTTTG
>NC_051418.1:25896944-25897498 GCF_015228065.2 Penaeus monodon
CTGCTGTGATTGATTGGTATGTAAGCATCTGTGACTGGTGCATATGCTGCTGTGATTGGTTGCTATGTGGCTATGCAACTCTGACTAGGATGTATGCGCTTTAGTTGGTTGGTACGTATACCTCTCTGAATTGCATATATGTGGCTCTGACTGGATTATATGCGTCTGTGACTGGTATATAAACGGCTCTAATTGGCATACATGTGCTCCTGACTGTTTTGCGTTTACCATTATGTAAATGTATACGATTAATAAGCGCATACCATACGAATGCCTTCCCGACTGGTAATGCGTCTCTGATGTTACCATGCGTATTACCATTGCCTGAGAAAAATAAAAATTGCCACTAATAACGTACTCGGTTCTCGCTTTCGTAATGAACAGAATGAACAGTTTAGATACGCATGAACAGGTGATTGGGATTGTGTTTTCTCAATCTGAATATACGGTACCAACGTTTTGGTTATTCGAAAGGAAAAATTATGTGGCGTAGCGACGACAAATGTTGCAAAATAAATATAGTGCTAATACTAATGTTTCCCTCTATCTCTTTT
>NC_051418.1:25897535-25897711 GCF_015228065.2 Penaeus monodon
AAACATATGCTTCTACCCAATTTTCTCTATCCCTATGCACCACTCGTCTCTTCCCTTCGTACGGACCCACGCACGGATAAAGTACGGAGGAAATACTCGATTATTCCACCCCCATTGCTACGAAAGGTCGTATTCTGCAACATTTGCAACAACGATTCGAACGCTGTTGATCGCGC
>NC_051418.1:25897927-25898021 GCF_015228065.2 Penaeus monodon
CACGTGTAAAAAGGAAAGCTAAATATGGCGCGTTATTGGCGTAAGCGAGTGAGTGAGCGATGCAGCGAGGACAGGCGCATGTAAATGAACAAGA
>NC_051418.1:25898282-25898505 GCF_015228065.2 Penaeus monodon
TCAGCGTCCGCGCGCCTGGATGAAAGTCGCTCACCGTCGGCCGACCTTTGCAACGCGACCTCGCTTTGTTTTTCGAAAAGATGCTCCCGCGCCAAAACGGGTCATTTGGCGGCGGCGGATGTTCGCGCTCGCAATGCTACTCGCGAGAAAGTTGGCCGCACTTCCGTAAACTGTGCGACCTTGTGTGTGCATCTGTGAAACTGTGACGGTGAGTAGATTGGCA
>NC_051418.1:25898688-25898828 GCF_015228065.2 Penaeus monodon
GGAAAGGCCAGGTTCGTTCCGCAGGTGGAAAGATGTAAATTTTATGACTTAAAAAACTTTAATAAGCACTATAACCTGAGAACCTAAAGCCTCTGTCTTCCTTGTGCATAACCTGTCTGTCTGTGCTCTGCCCCCCCCCC
>NC_051418.1:25899420-25899539 GCF_015228065.2 Penaeus monodon
TACAGCATCCCGCAACAAAGGACATCCGCCTTGTTCCCGCCGCCTTAGCTTTTTCTTAAGGGATAATCATGAGATAATGACGACTATCGGACGACCGCTCCTGCATCACGTGACATAGT
>NC_051418.1:25899664-25899752 GCF_015228065.2 Penaeus monodon
ATGAATAGGGTTGTGACCTGCCCTGCTTGGGACGCGTTTCTTACTAAAGGTCATTATTTGCTTGCTATTTTTTAGTGTAATTATGTAC
>NC_051418.1:25899884-25900147 GCF_015228065.2 Penaeus monodon
ACGTGAGCGTGTGCGTGTGCGTGTGTTGGGAGGTGCATTTAGTAAGTGAAATTTTCCTCGGCATTTACATTCCACTCTTTGCCTCGAGTACTGCGCAGAAAAAAATCACACCCAATGACGCAAAGTTCCCTTGTGACTCCTTGAAGGATTTCCTCCGCCGCCAAGGAACTGCAGAAGGAAATTACGAAGCGAGACGTGAGCTGAAGGCGCTGTTGGCATATCAACTACAACGCCCTTCTCCCTAGCACTCGCCCTAACCCGCC
>NC_051418.1:25900397-25901160 GCF_015228065.2 Penaeus monodon
GTCCCTCAACCCGCCTAAAATCCAACGTAAAACAGCACGAGAGCATTACAAACACGGCGCCGCACACGTGACCCGAATGCGCAGCGCACCTACAGGAAGGCCGCGCCACCAATCCCCGGCCGGACCCAATCAGCGAGGCGCGGGCGAGCGAGACGAGGCTCTGAACAGTCTTGGCCGCATGTCTTGAGAAGAGCTTGAGAGTCTTGGGGGAAAAAGGCTTGACATGAAGTCTTTAAATCTGAGATCTCGGAGTAGAATTCCTGGAGAAAGACTGGCAAAGCTCTTAAGCAGTCTTGAGGCAAAATGCTCGAACAATCTTGTGAAATGCCTTAAAGCAGAAGTCTTGAACATTCTCGGAATGGTGTTGAGCGCTGAACAGAGTCTTCGGGCAAAGACCTTGAACAACCTTGGCCAAACAAGGCTCTTTTATACACAGTGTTGAGGCAAAGATCTTGAACAACCTTGGTCAAGTTCTTAGGGCAAAGAGCTTCAACATTCCCGCCGAAGGTCTTGGCCAGAGCGCCCGCAAGGTTGCACCAACGACACCGATCTCGGAATGCCCGCCGCGTTCCGTCCCGCCGTTCCCTTCCACGCCGGAACTCGAAGCGGAATGAGTTCTTCCTCTTCCTCGTTCATTGGTAGTCTTGTTCCTTCCTCCCTTCCGCTTATCACGTGCTTCAGTGTTATTATTGGAACAGCCATCGTTGCTAACATCAGCTGTGGTTATTTGATAAGATCATGAACAATCTTGCTATTATCTTTG
>NC_051418.1:25901204-25901476 GCF_015228065.2 Penaeus monodon
AATCGCTGCTACTATTTTCTCCTACCTATGGTCAACCCTAATATTACTATTATCATCACCACTGCTATTTTCTTCTTATTATATCCATCAAATGCTTCTTTCTCTGTCTATACAATTACAAGCAAAACATACACAGACGGAGGCACACGAAAAATGGACATTAATCACCTTCTAATAACTATAACAGACAAGCACGCCACACCAAGACAGACAGACAAAGGGAAGTTAGAAAGAAAAAAAAACATTAATCCAGTAGATGTGTATAAAGAAAT
>NC_051418.1:25901715-25902156 GCF_015228065.2 Penaeus monodon
TCAGGCGTCCGAGGGTCGAAGATTTAGGGTTGGGGGAGGGGGAGGGGGTCTTAGGGTGCAGGAAACAGGGAGGGGCGGTAAGGGTGAGGATGGGGATGAAGGAGATCTGAAGGGGAGGGAGGAGAGGGAAAATCTAAGGGAGATGGAAGAAGAGGGAAGCGGAAGGGGAAAAAAAAGTGGAAAAAAGGGACAACAGAGATCAAGAGACGAAAGAAATGAGAAGAGAAAACTACGGAAGAAAGACAAGAGGGAGAGAAGAAAAGGATCCGAGGGTAAGGAAGGACAAGGGGAAGGGAAAAGGTCGCAAAACGAAGGCGGGGCGAAGCGAGGGGTCACGAGAGGGCAGCCCCTAACAATCCTGGGAGATCTCGCAGAAGGAGGAGCTCGATGCCACAAAAACCCGCTCCTCCTTCGTCAGCGCGGGAAGACCAACCCCTGCAA
>NC_051418.1:25902263-25902405 GCF_015228065.2 Penaeus monodon
TGCGGGCGCTCTGCAACCCCTGCGTGCAACACCTCAACTTTCCGTGCCAATTCTGCACCTCGCGGGAAACCTTTCGATCTCATTTACATATTTCTTTGTCAGGATCGTAACTCTTCTTGTTCTCTTACGCAATTCCTTGGAT
>NC_051418.1:25902839-25902912 GCF_015228065.2 Penaeus monodon
TAAACCCTAAAAAAAAAAACATTCGACGCCAATAAAAAAAATTACACAAAAAATCCTACTCGTTCCCTCTAAT
>NC_051418.1:25902944-25903011 GCF_015228065.2 Penaeus monodon
AGTCCCGGAAAGACTAGGCCTACATTCGAATAAACCAAGAAGAAAGAAAGAAAAATCTCTACACCTC
>NC_051418.1:25903047-25903187 GCF_015228065.2 Penaeus monodon
TCCCCACCGACCTCCGTACCCCCCCCCCCCCTCGCCCTTGTCAAAATAAAGAAACACCTTTTTCGACATTACGCGAACAGATAAAAAGAAAATTCAACGAAGATCCTTCTGTCTTCCCTTCCGTCCTCAAGCCACACTCA
>NC_051418.1:25903218-25903295 GCF_015228065.2 Penaeus monodon
TGCTTTACCCTTTTATTCAGTTCTTCACCTCGCTGAAAAAATAAAAGAATACACCCATTTGAGATCCCTCGAAAATA
>NC_051418.1:25903606-25903676 GCF_015228065.2 Penaeus monodon
AGAAAACCAAATACACATTTTAAAAAATCACCAAACAACCTGCTCTTCCCTTTGAGTCCTCCCCACCATT
>NC_051418.1:25903836-25904187 GCF_015228065.2 Penaeus monodon
CTTATTTGCGCCGCTGGAACAACACCCTCATCCATAACCCGGCGGGAGAGGACGGGATAATGAAACGGAAGATGATTGAATAAGCAAACGCGGCGGCAGCGCGAATCAAAACAAATTAAAGCAAAGATAAACAGGAATGGAACCAACGTCAAAAAAAAAAGAAGAATATACGGTAGGTCTGCGTATAAGGTTAAAAAACAGACGATTTGGAGACACCATCTTTCGGGACAACAGACAGGTTTGGTAACCAGAACCCTTCTTCTCCCCTTCCCTCCCCTCCCCTCCCCTTCTTTCTCCCCTCCCCTCCCCTCCCCTCTCTTCCACTACCACCCATTCCCCGAGCCCCTAGAC
>NC_051418.1:25904253-25904400 GCF_015228065.2 Penaeus monodon
TACCGTCCCTCTACCCATCCTCTTCCTATCCCCCCTCCACTGTCTACCCACCCTCCACCCATCCCCACCCACTCCCACTGTGCTACCGGCGTTACCTGCTCATTAATATTCAAGATGGCACCGGGATGCTCCTCCTCGCGAGATGAA
>NC_051418.1:25904419-25904716 GCF_015228065.2 Penaeus monodon
GCGAGGCGGGGATGAGGATGCTGGACGTCAACCTGGGTCGACACGGCGAGACACACGACCGCGATCGCACCTGATCCTTTCTCGCTCCCCTCTCGACACCCCCTCCCCATCCCTTTCCTCTGCCACTCATCCATCCCTCCCCTCTCCCCACAGATGTCTCCTTACCCTTTCCCTTTTCCCCTCCCCTTCCCCACAGCTTTATCTCTTCTCTTCCCGCTCTCCACAGCTGTCTCCCCATCTATTCCCTCCCCACACCTGTCTGTCTCCCCCTCCCATCTCATCACCTATCTCCACTTT
>NC_051418.1:25904891-25905106 GCF_015228065.2 Penaeus monodon
ATAACCCTTCCCCCCCTTTGCTTTCACTAGACTCTGGACGACCATAACCTCACCAGACGACCCTGTGTAAGCCTACATGTGTCGTTCTAAATATCGCTTCCGGGTCGTAGTCCTTTCCTGTTTTGCGTGAATGCTTTTATATTTGTACTTTTTCGTATGTCCTTGTCCATTCACTTTGCGTAAGCAATCATGCGTACGTGCACGTAAATGCGACC
>NC_051418.1:25905176-25905592 GCF_015228065.2 Penaeus monodon
TACCCCCCAAGCGCGTCCTTCACTGCGTCCGCGACCCCCAACTCAAACAAACCTTTCTATGCACCAAAACTACAAGGTCAGACCCCCGAGAAATCCCCCCACCCACCCCACAGAAGCACAATAGAATTAGACAAAAGAAAGAAAACGGAGCCAATAATTCTCACCCGACTCACCCATAGACTGAACCCGACCTACAGCATCCCGCTCATTTGCATAAATTTACAAAAGCGGCATGTTGTCTGTGGATAATATAACGTGCCTCTGATGCATTTCATTTCATTAACGGAATGAGATTTGGTGAGACGTGAGGTATACGCCTTTGAGGGCGAACTAGGCTAGAAGACCAGCGGACCATTTTGGGACTGGATAAGTGTTAGGATGAATAAGTCCGCGAATTTAGTCGGTATTGGGTTGGT
>NC_051418.1:25905923-25906991 GCF_015228065.2 Penaeus monodon
AAACAGCACTATGTTTGCTATGTCTGTCGCAAGCCCTTAACCTTAGAAGTCTCAAAGGCGCAGTCCGCGCCGCACCGATAAGCCTCCTTCTCCCTTAAAAGACGATCCCCAACAACAACAGCAGCAGCGTGAAAACAAACGAGAAATGCCTATGGAAATTAAGCTAAAACCTGGAAGAAAGCGAATGGAAATGATTTCAAAGAAAACGACGCAGTGGCCATATCCAGTACCATAATCTTCTATTATTAGCATTTTTCTCTCTCTCTCATTACCTTTTCTTTATCTCCTTATCCTGCTTTTTCATATTTTTCTTTCTTTTCTCTTCATTTCTTTTCTTATTCCTTCTTCTTTGTTCTTCCTCATCGACATTCTACTTTTCTTCTTCACCCGTTTTTTTTTCTTTCTCCCTCTTTTTATTCCTTTTTCTTCTCTCCCATCCAACTCATTTTCTTCTTCTTCCTTCCTATTCTTATTTCTTTCCTCTATCTTAATTTCTACTTAATATCCTTTTCTTCGTCATTTTCTCCATTCTGCCTTTTCTTAACCTCTTTCTTTTATCCTTATTGCCACTATCCACCTCTTCGTTCTGCCTCTGCGCCAAGGAGACAACAAAAAAAGGCTTATCATGTAATTACAAAATCATCATTCCCGTCTTCCTCGTATTTCCATTAGCTCTCTCATCCTTAATTACTCCCGTGTTCATTCTCTTCCCCTCTCTTCCTCTTCTCTTCCACCTTTCGTGTTGTTTTGATAGTGAGAATGATAATGACTGCATTATCTTTCAGCATCAATGGTAAAAACTTCATTACCAATGGACTATTGATGAAGCGAAAGACAGCCTCATTTATCATAATCAAGGCTGTTCATTTGTAATAATAAGAGGAACTATTCTCATTCTCATTATCGAACAGCTAAGCTCTTTGTTACCAGAAAATGCGAATATAATCGTTATCGAAACCATCAATCATACAACGGACTCATCAAAAACTGCATTAAAATGTTGTTGTTTTTATTGATAGAACAAGAAAAAAATGCTTTGCTTACTCATGTAATATATTTATACATGCG
>NC_051418.1:25907162-25907567 GCF_015228065.2 Penaeus monodon
TCGGTAGCGCATACATTAAACACTGTCCCAAGTCCACACTCAGCCCCGAGTCGCATCACACACCACACGCATCCCACGTAGAGTCAATCCACTTCCGCGCTGCCGCTGTCGTCACCCCAGCAGCTTCCACAATGCCAACAAGTGCCTCCTTTACTCTCCCCCTCCCCCCACCTCTTGCCTCCTCTACCACCCTCACCCCCCCCCTCTTGCCCCTACCACCCCACCCTCCATAAGCCATCCTCTTCCCACCCGTGCCCTTTTTCTCTCGAGTCTTGCCTCCTCTCTCCTTCGCTCCTGACTTTATCTCCCTAACGCGCAGGAGGCACGTGGCACTCTGCGACCTCCTTCAAGGTCAGGGTCAGGCGGGGCTCTGCGCGAGGGGATTGCGATGATGATGGAATACCC
>NC_051418.1:25907754-25907943 GCF_015228065.2 Penaeus monodon
ACAGTGATGTAGGGCACTGATGCCGAAGAGGAAAATGGGAGGAGGTGCTGAAGAAATTGCCGAAAAAATAGTACAAAATATATATACATTATATATTTTTAACCATTTCTCATAACAACAAAAGCAGCAAAAACAAGCACACATACCAACAATAGACTCAATAAAATAAATAAGCCAATACAAATAATT
>NC_051418.1:25908001-25908449 GCF_015228065.2 Penaeus monodon
CATTTATAATTAACCAAACAAAATATAAACCAAATACACAGAAAATACAGAGATAAAATAAATGAAAGACAAACCAAATACAAAAAAAGAAAAAAAAGACAAAAAAAGACAAGAAAAAACAACAACAACAACAAAAAACTAAACAGTAAAAACAAAATCCCTTAAAGATACAAAAAAAAAAAAAAAAAAAAAAAAAAAAAAAAATGTTCGCGTGTTGCTCCCGCTGCAAACATCGAGCAGCCCGTCACGATCGCTGCCGCCGGACTCTTGAGCTCCAATTAAAACTACGAAAGTAATTACGATCTGATGCTCTTCATGACTCCCATGGCCGCATGACCGGGGCCTTTCACTCGGAGGAAAGGTTCGAGCAGTGGAGAAATATATAAGATTTAATATTTTTGTGTTCTGTGTTGAACACTCTAATTATGTCCCGTTATATGTAGGTACA
>NC_051418.1:25908909-25909107 GCF_015228065.2 Penaeus monodon
CCATACCCGGGGTTCTTGACCCTGACCGCATGCACGCTGCGTTCTTGCCCAGCGCACACACATGCAAATCTGCTCACGGGCGTCTAAGCGAGCGCCGGGCCCATCGCCAGCCGAGGCCCCGCACAATAACACACTGACAAAGATTAGGTAAATTTCCTCGCGAGTTGAGGCAGACCGCGAGAGGCCTTGACGTAACCG
>NC_051418.1:25909351-25909625 GCF_015228065.2 Penaeus monodon
GCCGCAAGTTGTCCTCAACTAACCTCTACATGTTCTTGCCACAGCCTGTCCTGCAGTGTGTCTTCTGAAATATCTTTTCCTCTTCGGGATAATGTTTTCTTACCAGAATATCGACTGTCCTGTTTTTTTTGTTTTTTTTCTATCATTGATTTCTAAATCAAAACCTGACTTTATGCCCTTACTGTGTAATGACATATTTGTCTTTGTACCACTTTGGTAAAATATTCATAATTTGACATTCAGGAAATGTTTTTTCAATATTACTTGATTTATG
>NC_051418.1:25909909-25910018 GCF_015228065.2 Penaeus monodon
TATATTCCCCCAGTGCAACGCCTTTCCTGCTCGTCCTTGTCCGGTGGCAACTTCCGTCTCCCTCTCTGCTTCCCCTTATATAATCTACCCCTTAAGCTCCCCATTATAA
>NC_051418.1:25910225-25910416 GCF_015228065.2 Penaeus monodon
GCCCTCTGCCATAACCGTTACCTATAAATTGACTACCCTACTGTACACCTTGCAACGAGATCACGTGCTTGCAACAAGGCCTCCCCTTCTTGCATTTTACCTCCCTCTTTCCCTCATCTTTTTCCTTCCTCCTGTCATCCTCTCCCTCTCTTTCATTCCTTCCTCTCCTCTCTTTGAATCATTCTCCCTCT
>NC_051418.1:25910588-25910840 GCF_015228065.2 Penaeus monodon
AGATAATGTGTCAGAAAGACGCATCATGAACTGTTAGGCGTTAAATGGGCGCCTTGTGTCAGGGGAAATATCCATAACAGGAATGGTGATGATTACGTCAATGGTGGTGGTGATATTAGTAATGGTCCTACTATCATCATTAGCATTGGCGGAGAGGCCTTAATGTCTTATCAGCGACTGTAGTAGAAGAACCGCAATGGTAATACATATGAACATATGATAGCGGTATTCTCAGCTCAATTTGCATTTACC
>NC_051418.1:25911004-25911596 GCF_015228065.2 Penaeus monodon
TCTAAACAGTTAAACAGTTCACGAAACAGACTAACAAAACTTGAACAGAAAAAATAACACAATAAAGGGCCGTCGATACATTATCAGCCTAGCAGAGAACACTTTAAGGGTGACCTCTCCATACAAAATATCAAAGATCGTCGAACTTAATGATCATTACGTCACATCATCACGCGTTCACATTATCGACAGCCTGAAAGCCGGGTAACCAAACACGATACGTAAAAAGGCCTACATAAAACATCATGAATAAAATAAGCAAATACCGTAAAAATAAACAAATAAAATAAGCAAATACCGTAAAATAAAAAATAATCTAATAAAATACGTAAAATAAAATAAAATAGCAAATACCTAAAAATAAACAAATAATAAGAATACGTAAATAAACAAATAAATAAATAATAAAAAATAATCTAATAAAAATTATGCGATTCCACCCTTTCATTACTACACCCTCCACCCCGTCTCCACTTCATCTCCCATACCGCTTACCTCAATCATCCCTCCTCTTTGCCTTTACCCTCCTCCCTCTTACCTTTATACCGCTTCCTTTTCCCTCTATTCTTCCCTTCCTATAACCCGACTTCAT
>NC_051418.1:25911684-25911753 GCF_015228065.2 Penaeus monodon
TTTCAAGGCTTCCTAAGGGTTCCGAATGTGTCACAGGAAATAAAGACTGCAGACAGTTATAAATCGATT
>NC_051418.1:25912273-25912877 GCF_015228065.2 Penaeus monodon
CATCAGATTTCCTACCAAAAAGACTAGGAATCACAGGGTCTCAACCTATGCCTCGCTTAGGCCTATGTCGCCGGGGTCAGGTCGCCGGAGCCCACAATGACACAGCGACCAACCATACGCCCAGGAAGTATTCTCATCCGAACTTTTTTCATTTAACTTTTATTTCTTTCCTATTCACAAATATTAACAAAAATATCTTCACCTTTTCTGTTCCGATAATAAAATATGGTATTTTCTTTTGTTATTCAAGTACTATTAAACATTATATACTTTTTTTGTGTGTGTGAATATAAAAACTACATTCACTAATCCTGTCACCCTTACCATTTAAATATCATAACCGATCAACCTACACGACATTGTATTTAGAAACTCAAAATAGCTCAAAGGCCTAATGAAAAAAAAAAGTTACGTCATGTTCTTAAGGAAGGCTTCAACCTCTTCCAGCTTTTTATTCGTCTCGGACCCGCCCTTCGATTCTTATCCTCGGCCGCGTAGATGGAGGAGGATCTATCGAGGAATCCTGTGTATCCTACCTTCGCGAGATACACGAGGAGGATAAGCATAAATATTGAAAAAAAAAAGACTTTCTTCTCTTCCTTTT
>NC_051418.1:25913215-25913293 GCF_015228065.2 Penaeus monodon
CGGCAGGGTGAGTGCCCTTGCGTTGACAGGGCAATGAAGTTTATTGTGCACGACCCCTCCCGTCCCCCCCACTCACAC
>NC_051418.1:25913327-25913633 GCF_015228065.2 Penaeus monodon
TCAAAATGAAGCTGGGGAAGAGAGGGGAAAAAATCCTTCACGAAAGCCTAATGGGAGACGTTCTTTGTTTTGTTCATTCGTTTTTGTTTTTGTTTTTTGTTTTTCCTTTCTATCGAGTTTTTTTGTCGTTCATTTTTTTGTGTTGCCTGTGGATCTGTTTGGCTAATTGGGACCTCTCCGATCATCGTATTTGATTACTTGATCGTTCAATCATATCCTTTTCTTTATCATCCGCAGAACAATAATAATAATAATAACAATAGCCGTGCCAGTATAAACGAATACTTATCGAAAATCCAATATGCA
>NC_051418.1:25913814-25914030 GCF_015228065.2 Penaeus monodon
AATTACCCAATATAAATCAACGAAGCATTGCATAGCCCGACATGCAACGTAGATCCAACACACAAATGACCCACTAATCACTTGCAAGCTATACGCACATCTCACTCTGACAACAACGCTGCAATCACTCTGTGCAACAGGTGGGCTGGACGTGCAGTGTCCGGTCATTTACTGATTATTTTTTCTCTTTGTTTTTTTCCTTGCACTTTTTTTCTT
>NC_051418.1:25914383-25915089 GCF_015228065.2 Penaeus monodon
GAAAGAAATAGTAACTGCAACTAGAACAACGAAACAAACAACTGCAGTAACAAAAGTAATAACAATACAAATAAGAAGCGATAAAACGATGATAAAGGCAATGATGATGACCGAATGAACAGACGACATCAAGATCATTAAGGAATTCTAAACTCAACAGAAGAAGCCGGAGAGTGAGAGAGAGAGAAAAAATCTGGACTCTTCACCGCTGCAACCGCACTGACACCACCTCTTTACCCAAAGCACAACGCAAGCACAAGGATATTCTAAATACTCAAGCACGTACATCAGAAAATACATTTTTGAAAAGGCACTCCGTTTATCTTTTTTTAAAGGCAATCATAATAACTGCGTGAGTATCACCACAGGAACAATTCATTACTCAAAAACAGGGAAAGCACCGATTCACGACTGCATTCAAGCACCTGACAAGCACTCGCTGAAGCACACAAACACTAGAACTTGGGCCGAAACCACTTAAAAGGAGTGAGGTATCCAAGCACTCCAAGCGACTGCGCACTCAAGCAACTCAACCTAAACACTCGCGAGGTTGAGACATAGAACCACGCAAGCAAATCCAGGCGTTGAAGGGAAAAGGTGGGCCTTGCCAAGCACTCGAGCCAGCGAGCGCTCGCACTGTGCAAGCACCTTTGAGGATTCTTAGAGGGCTGCATGGGAAGGTCTAGAACACAAGGCAGACGGAGAG
>NC_051418.1:25915387-25915673 GCF_015228065.2 Penaeus monodon
GGGATGGGGGAGCTTCGGCAACTCCTGATAATTAATAGCAGGTAACGGTAAGCTTCTTGTCGCAGTCACACTCATCATGGTTAAAAAAAAAACACACAATCGTCTTTTTCCAATCCCTCCAATCGACCTTCACGTCAATCCCTTGGAATTAGCCAATCAGACTGCTTACCTCCCCCTCCCCTTCCCCTCCATACTTAAAAATAACGAAAAGGAAAACAAGGATAGACACGGAGAAGAAATACACACAGAGCGGATGGGTTCTGCAAAGACCACGGGGGTGTAGTCA
>NC_051418.1:25915828-25915947 GCF_015228065.2 Penaeus monodon
TTGATCCGAGTCGCTGTATCGTCGGGACCTGCGAGGGCGCCTGGAACGGGAGGTTGCCGATTACCCAATTGTTGTCAACTTACGGTTCCTCAACTTACTCGACCCTCCTCGTGTCTATT
>NC_051418.1:25915972-25916285 GCF_015228065.2 Penaeus monodon
CCTCGAAGAAAATAC
The DNA here is from genome assembly GCF_015228065.2 of Penaeus monodon. Taxonomy (NCBI): domain Eukaryota; kingdom Metazoa; phylum Arthropoda; class Malacostraca; order Decapoda; family Penaeidae; genus Penaeus; species Penaeus monodon. The sequence continues at coordinate 25,915,988 of NC_051418.1, forward strand.
CCGCAAAAAATATATATAAAAATAAAAACAAATCATTAATCACTTTCCCAAAAAGCATGAGAAGCGATACAGAGAAATAGAAATAACAAATAACACAAGAAGAGGAGAAACAACACAACTACGCCACGAAACACGAAATAACAGAGAAAAAAAATGGAAAGAAAGAACAGACGGAACAGAAAACGAGAATGGAAAGAATCGCCGAAAAAAATGGAAGTACAGACCCAAAGAAAATAAACAGAAAGAGTAGAAAAATACATGAGAAGTTAGCATTTCTCCAAGTCCCCCGGCCGCGTGT
>NC_051418.1:25916610-25916718 GCF_015228065.2 Penaeus monodon
CCCCGCCTCTCGGAGGAGTAACCGGCAACCCACCTGGTCGTCAACCCCCGCCCAGCCAGTTCAGGAGAAGTTGGCGGGGGTTGCCAACTCTCGCGAACAAACCCCTCC
>NC_051418.1:25916813-25916952 GCF_015228065.2 Penaeus monodon
GCTCGCTCGCTCGCTCTTATTCACTCAGTCACTCTCTTTCTCTCCTCTCCTCCCCTCTTTCTAGTTCCCTCCTTTTGCTTTCCTCTCTCTCTTTTTTCTATCTCCATCGCCTCACGAATCTCTAACTCTCTTGGTTCTT
>NC_051418.1:25916993-25917091 GCF_015228065.2 Penaeus monodon
CCAAGTCTGCTTACACTTCCCTCCTTTGCTCTCTCTTCTTCTCCACGTCTCATTTCTCCTTCGTAAATGTACACAGTAATAATATTCCAACGTGTCTG
>NC_051418.1:25917424-25917522 GCF_015228065.2 Penaeus monodon
TCAACCGCTGGCAATTATTCACAATTATTGGCTACATGCGCCCTTTTAGTGTCCATTAATCGGGGTTTCGCGTTTTCCGAGAAGGGTTCGCGGGACTT
>NC_051418.1:25918079-25918396 GCF_015228065.2 Penaeus monodon
CCACCCCCACCCCCACCCAAAAAAAAAAAAAACGAAACGCAGCAAGCGAAAGCGGCGGCGGAGAGAGATCCCGAGTTCATGACCACGAGCCGACGCGGGGCCCAAGCCTAAGCAAGACCCCATGACAGTGCCCTTGGCTGAAAAGTGATTCGTAAAAATGTAACAATACCAAGGCAAGGCGTCGGGCGGGCCGGTCAGGGGATGTTATCACGTTCGGAAAACAAGGAGCAAATTTAGCTCTGCTTTTGCATTCGTAATTAACTCAGTCCATTAAATTTGTCCAGATTAGAAAACAGGTTCGTGCGGCTACATAAATA
>NC_051418.1:25918442-25918595 GCF_015228065.2 Penaeus monodon
CTAGATGTAATATAGAAGTCAGGTATAATCTGACACAGATATGATATGTAAATGTCGCATAATTCCACGCAAACAGAAAAAAACATAAATCAAGCATAACTTTGCACAAACACAAAAAAAAGAAACACAACCCGTTCTTACAAACCATAAACA
>NC_051418.1:25918642-25918943 GCF_015228065.2 Penaeus monodon
AGCCACCTACAAGAAAACACAACATCCATTTAGTTTATTTCCATATCACATTCAAGAGAGGCAAACCTAAGCCAGCGTGGAGAGCCTGCACTGGAACACAAGCCGGAAAGAGAGGACATCAAGAGCTGAAACTCAACCAGTTCTAAAAATAACACGATGTGGAAAAAAAAACGAAAAAAAGCTGGTGCTCTTGTTAATAACAGGTGAAACAGTGTCACTACACCACGAAATCAGGTTTAATCAAGGAGAATGGCACAATAAAAACGTTGAGTAATAAAAAACTACTGCGACGATCTCCTTT
>NC_051418.1:25919216-25919419 GCF_015228065.2 Penaeus monodon
TATTCACCTAAGCCAGAGACCATTTCACCCACCCCCTCGAAACAACTCCGCGACCTTCACTGATCCCCATCAACCATGAGGACGGGACTGTCATCCATCACCATGAAGAGATTAAAAAAGCACTACTACTTCAATAAACATCTCGGAATGCTCATTGGAGGAAGGCGAGAGAAGAGGAGCAATGGGTGTTCAAGTCATCTAGA
>NC_051418.1:25919436-25919556 GCF_015228065.2 Penaeus monodon
GGAGGGGGGGGTGGAGTGGGGGTGAGGAAGTGGGCGACAGAGGTTGGGGGAGGGAGGGGGGATGAGAGGGAGGTGCGAGAAATGGGAGGAGATGGAGGGGGTTAATGTAGCGGGAGAGGG
>NC_051418.1:25919872-25919937 GCF_015228065.2 Penaeus monodon
AATAAATTAGTCATAATAACACCAAGACGTTTCAACAATCTTAAACGACTTTCTAAGTAGGGGGG
>NC_051418.1:25920206-25920545 GCF_015228065.2 Penaeus monodon
TGATGGCATTCGCAAATTCCGCTACAATAATGATAAATGAAGCTTACAGGATGATCATGTGTTTATTGGGGAATTATCACAATTATTCGCCGGCTCGGGATAATGAGCTGCATTTATTCCGCGCCTCATAATATTCTATTTGTTCGCTTCGTCTTTAGGGAGATCATTTTCGCGTGTGGAGGTGGGGTTTCGGCTAATCTTCTGACAAGACAATTTTCTCAGTGTTAAAAAATAGTAAAGATGTAAGTGGGAATGCTGACGGGAGATAATTCCTCAACATGATATTAACTCCTTGTTGATCTTGGAACTACGGATCAAATTACGAGTTTAAACTATTAC
>NC_051418.1:25920668-25920944 GCF_015228065.2 Penaeus monodon
ATCAGACAAAAAAAAGGAGAGAAAACCAAATTCACGAAACAGAAAGGCAAAGAGAGGGAAAAAAAACATGTGATCACTAATATACCACCAATCTTCACAAACGCAGCCGAACCCGCACTTCCCATACAGCCGGCCTCACGTCCTCTTCGACTTCATTAGGACCAGCGTTTTAGAGGTAAAAAAAAAAAAGCTCTCGCGTTCTTCACAAGACATTTACGTCATCTTCGAAATAATAAACCTGGACAGGAAAGACATTCGCTCAAAGTCGTAAAAAAG
>NC_051418.1:25921131-25921272 GCF_015228065.2 Penaeus monodon
TAGACAGACGCTCGGGTTGACCTCGGGCCCATAAATTGAGCTCGACAGATATAGACACTCGACTCCTTGGGGCGAAGGGGGATCGACCTCGACAAAGGACTACGAGATCACAGGAAGCACACACCACAACCCGACACCTTG
>NC_051418.1:25921720-25922029 GCF_015228065.2 Penaeus monodon
CGGGTGGGTCGGAGATATTCTCGGGCGGGTATAGCGGGTTCGAGCGGGTATGAACGAGGCAGGTGGTTGTACCCGGGCGTTGTTTAATGGCACGAGCACCGACTCGGGTAGTTAGAGTCCCCTGGGAGGCCTGACCCTGACGACGGCGCATGGAAAAGAGAAGAGATGTAAGAAGAAGAAAAAAGGTTCTGAACAGTTTCGTGTGATTTCGGAAAACACAGATGAAAAAGAAAGGAAAACAATAGACAACCATATGGCACAACTTAAAATCAACCATAATATAAAAAAGTATCCAAATACCCCCCCCCC
>NC_051418.1:25922118-25923298 GCF_015228065.2 Penaeus monodon
CACCACATGATCAAGCACATAAAATAACACCACAGTTACAACCCTACCACCCCTGAAAAAAAAAATACAACCTGGCAACCCTCCCCCCACCTCCCGTACAGCTGAGAAGCCGATACATTAAAGCAGTTAAAAGCCACGCCATTGGCTGCCAGATTTTAATCCATTGGCCCAACCAGCAGTCCTCCCTCGGTCTGCCTTTTAATGGGGGAATGGAGGGGGGGAGGGGAGAAAGGGGGGAGGATCCTGAGCCCCATTAACACGGAATGGCCATTGTGGGGATGTCCTGGGATTAGTCTGGCCATTGGTAACCCGTTTTAAGGTCGTTTGGAAAGCAACTTGAAAAAAAGCTTTTGTTGCCAAGGACTGGTGCAAGGTGTGAGCTCTTGGTCATGTTCTCATAGTTACATGTATTTTCTTCTTCCTTTTCTTCCATTTTCATCCGTTATTTTATGATTTCCTTATCTTTCTTCCCTAAGAGAAATAAAAAAAATACAGTCCGAAAATACGAAGGAAAATAGTAAATCAAATTAAATTATATACAAAAAAAGAATAATAAACGAGAAAAAAGGCCGATTTTGACCTTCCACTTGACTCCAGGTCGAAGGTCAGCCTCAGGCAAGCAGGAAGACAAGAAGCAGACGGCAAAAAGGGGACGAAGTAAAGACGAGAATAAGGGAGACGAATATGACAATAATCTAGTGATGATAAAAAGAGATGGGAAAAATAAAGGAAATGAAAATAAGGAAGGAGATAGAGAAACAGAAAAGGACGTGAAGGCAAACGCTGAGAAAAAAGGAGGAAGGAAAAGGAGGACTGAGGGATGAAGGAGAAGAAAAAAAAAGACGAAATGAAGGAGAAAGGAAAACAAGAAAGAAAGAGAAAGAGAATATAGAGATGAAGAAAAAATAGATTGTGAAAATGAATGGAAAGGAGAAGGACGAAAGAGAAAGAGAATATAGCGGCGATGAAGAAAAACTAGAGTGTGAGAATGAATAGAAAGAGAAGAAAAAAAATGAAGAAAATGAGAATGGCGATCACTACACACAGAGGGCAAATGATGAAGAGAAAATAGAAGAAAGCAAATGATGGAAGAGAAAATAGAAGAGAATAAAGCTCAAAATAAGAGAAGGGGTTACTGACATCCTATAATGAGACAATGAGACGGGCATATTCTCCTGCC
>NC_051418.1:25923575-25923814 GCF_015228065.2 Penaeus monodon
GGGAATGAGTTGCATCTTCTCATCTTCCCCGAACATGACTGGAGTTGACAGGGACAGGAATGTGGCAATGGGAATCATGTAGGCTAATGACGCAGGGGAATGCACCTAATGTAGGGAACGGGTGTTATTGTTACCTCGATTGTAACGACAGATACCGTATTCAATCTGTTGTCGGTGATTGTTTTCAAAATTGGTATGATGCGGGTTGTGAAGTGATGTTTATGCTGGTACTGGTACTA
>NC_051418.1:25924083-25924342 GCF_015228065.2 Penaeus monodon
TCTTTTCCAGCATCCCTCTCTCCACCCCAGCATCCATCTCAAAGTGTGTGAACCGGATGCAAGACACTACACATCACCATCATCGAGAGAAGCAGCCACTGTCGACCTATGCTCTGTCTTTGCTTTATACCTCGTATTTCTCCAGTTATTTGTGTCGTGTTTTTTTTCCTTTTTCTTTCGTTTTTTTAATTATTATTATTCTGTGTCCCTCTTCCTTCGTCTCCTTTCGTCATATTTCCTTCCCAACAACGATATTTTC
>NC_051418.1:25924506-25924627 GCF_015228065.2 Penaeus monodon
AGTTCTCCCTCACCGCCAGTAACAAGATTTCTGATATTATCTGAATTTACAGTCCAGCATTATATAATAAACGTGCATGTGAATATAGCCACTGATCTATCTCTTTGGCTATCTGCTTATT
>NC_051418.1:25925140-25925921 GCF_015228065.2 Penaeus monodon
CGGTCCCGGAGAGCAACGAACCGAAGCCCCAAGCGCGAGCGCCGCCGAGACACACATTAATTACGTAATAAAATTGGTGATAAGTAAGGTTCAGGGAGAGAGAAGCGTGACGACATGAGATGAACGTGAATTTCCAGTCCCGGCGGGGGTGGGGGGAGAAGGGGAGAGGGAGAAAGGGGAAGGATGGGGGAAAGGGGTGGAGGGAGAGAGGGGAGAGAGAGGGAGAAGGTGGGAAGGGTGGAGGGAGAGGGAGAGAAGGAGGGGAAAGGGGAAGATGGGAAAGGGGGGAGAGAGAGGAGAGGGGGGGGAGGGAGGAGAGGGAGGAAGGATGGGGAAAGGGGTGAAAGGAGAGGAAGGGAGAGGGGGGGAGGAAGGGGGAAAGGGGTGAAGGGAGAGAGGGAAAGGGGGAGTGGAGGAGAGGGAGAGAGAAAGGAAGGATGGGGGAAAGGGGTGGAGGGAGAGACGGAGGAAGGATAGGGGAAAGGGGTGGAGAGGGGGCGGTGGTGGAGGAAGAGGGAGAAGGGAGAGAGGGAGAGGGGGAGAAAGGGAAAGATGGGAGAAGGGGGAAGATGGTGGACAGGGGCGGAGGGAGAGAAAGAAAGGAAAGAATGGTGGAAGGAGAGTGGGGAGGATGCTGGAAGGAGAGAGGGAAAGGGGGATGGAGGAGGGAAGGAGGAGGAGAGGGAAGACAGTCTCGAGAAGATTGGCTGAGGATTTGGAGAGGATTCAGGATGTAGGCGGAGGAGGAAGGAATTTATGATAAATGAGGGAGGGAGAGTGC
>NC_051418.1:25926117-25926205 GCF_015228065.2 Penaeus monodon
TGAGAGACAGACACAGGCTACGCAGAGTCAAGACCGAGTATCTAAACATCCCCCCCCCCCCCAAGCTTCTCTCGCTTTATTCTCATTT
>NC_051418.1:25926288-25926411 GCF_015228065.2 Penaeus monodon
TTGGTCTCACACTGAGAGACAGCAACGGGTGCGCCTTTGGTCAAGCTGCTCCTCGATCTTATCTCGTGTCTCCGGTGCACACAAGCCACGCCTACCGACGGGGGTGGGGGGGAGCAGCAGACT
>NC_051418.1:25926764-25926967 GCF_015228065.2 Penaeus monodon
TGATATACGAAACAAACTTTGAAAGATGCATTAGCAATTTCAAACCCAGGCGGAAAGGAATAAGAAAAAAAATGCCCTTCAAAAAAGACTACAAGAAAAACACTGGAAAAAGTCGCCATCTTTCCCTTTTTCCTCCTCCCTCGTTCCTCCCCTCATCCTCCCCTCCTTTTTGCTCACCTTCTTTCCTTCCCTGATTAAATACT
>NC_051418.1:25927099-25927206 GCF_015228065.2 Penaeus monodon
TCATTACCGGCCCGACAAGCCCTGGGTGTTATCAGGCAGACCATCGGCGGTTATCGGGGCCCGTGTTGTGTCTGCTGGTCACTGACACGTCCTTTGGGGAGAGACCA
>NC_051418.1:25927237-25927456 GCF_015228065.2 Penaeus monodon
ATCCCAGCTTGGTCGTCCACGAGGGCGGCCATCCTGAGGGACAAGGGCGAGGTGGGGGGGGGGGTAGGTCATGGGAAGCGGAGGGGGGAGGGGGGGGTTATTCTAGCCTGGTCGTTGTTATTGGTTATTACACACTGTTTTACCAATGTTTATATTAGACTACTTCTTAGTCACCGGGCACACCAGATTTTGACCTGGTATTGGGCACAACTAGCAAAT
>NC_051418.1:25927839-25928099 GCF_015228065.2 Penaeus monodon
AAACTTATTTCCATCATGACCTGAAATGTACATTCAACTTAGAAAAATAATCAACTACAATTTAAACGTTTGGCTCTTCATTATGCTGGCAAAAATTACAGAGCAACGTTATGCATTAACTTGCAATATTATGCAATGAACAGCCGAAAGCGTTGATCCCATTTTAAATTCTGGGTCATTACCGGCATCATTAAATTCGAGGTTATGTCTGGCATGTGAAAAAGTGTGTTTAGTGAATTAAATTCTAACTTACATACTGC
>NC_051418.1:25928224-25928293 GCF_015228065.2 Penaeus monodon
TCCACCATCGACTTCTACGAAAAAATAAAAATATCCATCCCCCACATTCCCCCTTCCCCCCCTGGCTAT
>NC_051418.1:25928525-25928662 GCF_015228065.2 Penaeus monodon
ACGACCTCCAGCCAATCGAACCAACATGGCGCTCTAATCCGGCTTTCATTAGTCACGTCTTTAGCCTCGCGCCCCGGTTAACCCAGGCGGATAAATGGGCTGTTTATCATCTGAATTTCATGCTTATTCATCACATA
>NC_051418.1:25928695-25929117 GCF_015228065.2 Penaeus monodon
GCTCAGGTTTGTTTCTTTTATGTTAACTTTGCACTTTGTTTCCCACGTATAGTTCTCTTTATCGTCTGTTTTTTACTAGTTTTTCATTATTTTCATGCCGTCTTCGTCATCGACACCTGCCCTTATTAGTTTTCTCGTCCACACCCATTGTCCGCTTTTTTTCCCTCTTAAAAAGTATATCTTCTTTCCCCCCCTTTTTTTCCTCCCCTTCCCCTTTTTGCCACCTTCCCCATTCCTCTTCCTCTTCCTCTTCCTCCCCCTACTCCCCCTCCTCCTTTCTCTTCCACTTCCTTTCTCCTTCTCTTTCTTTCTCCTCCTCTTCCTTTCCCCTCCTCTTCTTCTACCTGTCTCCCCATCCTGCTAGATCTTTCCTCTCTTTCTCCTCCACTTTTCTCTTCCTCCATCATCATCATCCTCCCACC
>NC_051418.1:25929179-25929462 GCF_015228065.2 Penaeus monodon
TCCCTCTTTCCTCCTCCCCCTATCCTTCCCCTCCTCTCCCAACCTTCCATCCACACACCTCCATTTTTTTTTTTTTTTACGTTATCGCAAACTGACCAACCGTCCTGAGCAGAATACCGTATTTACATACTTTATTCATTACATTCAAAGTTTAATTACCATTCTGAGACGCGGGATATTAACGACCCTCGCCGAATGCTGAACGGGGCGATCCTCCCCGTAAGCGGGTTACTAATGGCGAGTGCATTAGGGTTTTTGATTCTCCTAAAACTGACAGTAAAAG
>NC_051418.1:25929903-25930312 GCF_015228065.2 Penaeus monodon
GAAAAAAAAAATTAAAAGTGACTGGGCTGTTTTTAACGTGCTGAATCGCCTTCTCGTGTAATTATTAACCTGATTTATCTGTTCGAACCATCTTACATATGTCTTACGTTATGTATTTTATCTAAACTCGTTAAGTTTACGGTCATTTCGCTTCGGTCTCCCCTGAATTATTTATGTATTCATTATTTCCCCAATCGCTTCATCACCACCAATGTTTTATTAATCAGGTCACCTCACCTTGCGAACTCTGACCTCCGAATCCGCATGAAACCATTGCCCTTAAAAGCACATTAAAACACAAATCCGTCCCCTGCCTAAGATTACACAGCTGATCCTTAAAAAGCCATCGCCCTCCCCCCCCACCTTCTCCCCCCTCTTCCTCAGCCACGCCCCTATATCCTTTTTTTTC
>NC_051418.1:25930684-25931333 GCF_015228065.2 Penaeus monodon
TTTTCCCGGGAAATTTCTTCTAACTCCCGGGCCCCTTTTCAAGGGTTCAAGGCCCCAGGTTCCTCCCGTCTTTAAAGATTTAAAAACCCAAAGCGCGCAGGTAATGCTGGGGTTCACAACCCCAGCAGGCTGTCGAAAACCCCAAAGAGGCTCGCTCTAGCCTCTCTCCCCTCCCCTCCCCCCCTTTTTTTTACAGATATCATATCAGTCTAGAAACCCCGCCGCAACGGGAGGGAGGAAAAGAAGACTAAAAAAAAAAAGACACTCCCCGTGTCAGTGACCTCTTCCTCCCGCAAGAGGACAACGAGTCTCCTAAAGAACGCTCTTGAGAACACGCAATCAGACCAAGCTTCCTCCATTTTTTTTTCTTAATTTTCGCCTCTCTTTTTTGGAGAACGGATAGGATGGGAGAGTCCTTCGATCCGTCTCCCTGATTCAGGAATAACCCGAGGCTCTGGGGCTGGAGACTCAGGAGCCCTTTTTGTGTAAAAACCCCCCCGGGAAGGGAAGACCTTTCCTTGGAGCCTAACTGGATATCCGCTTTTGACTTTTAAACACGAACGCTGCAGATCCAAAGCTGGAGGGGGAAAAAACCCGGGGGAAAAAGGGGGGGGGAAAAGGGGAAGGGGGAGGGAGGGGGGAAAGGGGG
>NC_051418.1:25932206-25933348 GCF_015228065.2 Penaeus monodon
AAAAAATGGGGAAACCCCATCTTTTACATCTTTTTAATCGCAACGAGTTAAGAGAGGAAGATAAAAAAAAAAGTTAAAACCACAATTCAAAACAAAAAGAATAAAAAAAAAACTGGGTTTCCAAAAAAAAGAAAAAAACAAAAAAAGAGGCAAGCTTGAACGGGTGGAAAAAACACCCGCCCCCTTTACCCCCCAAGGGGCCCCGTTTTGGGGGGGGACAAAAAAACGAGCAAAATTCCGAAGGGGGGCCCGAGGCGGCAACCCCCCCCTCGGGGCCCCCCAAAAAAAACGAAAAAAAGGGGGGGGAAGGGACGCCTCCGCGAGCCGGGGCCCTAGGGGGGGGAGGCGAGGGGTGGTTTTGCGGGGGAAAAAAAAAACCCGCTGGGTGTTTGAGAGGATGTCTAGTCCATTTCTTCTGTTCATGGTCTATTTAAGTAGGCGCTGGTTGCAGAGAACAGGCACGGCTGGGGGGAAGGGGTGACGGGGGGTTAGTGAACACGGGGCTCCCGAGACACGGTCTGTCATTTCGCCTTTTTTTGGGTAAAAAAAAAAATAAAAATCGGGTTTATCGGGGAGGGGCGCGCCCCTCGGGGGGGGGGCCCTGGGCGCCGGAAAAAACAGTCCCCGGGGCCAAATGTAAACACACCCTCGTGAAGAATCATATTACATGCACTTTGGGAAACCCCAAAAACCCAGTCGCAAGAAAAATTTCCCCCGGCCCCCCTTCCCCTTTCCCCCCCGTCACTCGACCCCAAAACCCCAAAACCCCCCCATTCCCCCCCCAACTTAAACCCCAACCCCTCCCCCCCCCCTTTGCCCCCCAAACCTTTCCCCTTTCCCAAAAACCCCCACCCCTTTTCTTCTGCCTCTCCCCAAAAAACCCCACCATATCCCCCCTTTTCCCTTTAAACCCAAAACCCCCAAATAAAACCCCTCCCCTTTTTCACTCCAACCCCATCCCCCTTAACCCCCCCCCAATTTTTCCCCCCTTTTAACCCCCCTTCAAAAAACCCCCCTTTTCCATCCTCACCCCTTCTTTCCTTTTCTCCTCCCGCTGATAATAATGGCCCCCCCCCCCCCCAAAAAAAAAACCCCCCCAAAAAACCCCGGGCCCAGAGTAAATACATAAAAATTTCCCCAAA
>NC_051418.1:25933376-25933529 GCF_015228065.2 Penaeus monodon
GGGGGGGGGGGGCCCCCCCCCGGGGGGGGGTTTTTTAAAAAAGGAAAATTTTGGGGGGGGGGGGGGTTTTGGGGGTTTTAAAAACGGGCGGGAAAAAGGGGGGGTTTTTTTTTTTTAATTTGGGTTTTTTGGGGGTTTTTTGGGGGGAAAAAA
>NC_051418.1:25933789-25933946 GCF_015228065.2 Penaeus monodon
GGGGGGGGGGGCCCCCCCCCCCTTTTTCCCCCCTTTTTTTTTTTTCCCTCCCCAAACTCCCTTTCCCCCAAAAAATTTTTAACCCCCCTTTTTTTTCCCCCCCTTTTTCCCCCTTTTTCCCCCCCCCCTTTTTTTTAAAAATTTTTCTCCTCTCTCT
>NC_051418.1:25934113-25934189 GCF_015228065.2 Penaeus monodon
AAAAATTTTTTTAAAAAAAAAAAACCCCCCCCCCAAAAAAAAAAGGAAATTTTTGGGGGGGGTTTTTTCCCCTTTT
>NC_051418.1:25934436-25934596 GCF_015228065.2 Penaeus monodon
GGGAGAACCTTTGCCTTCCAACTGCAAGTTGTCGTTCAAAATGGATGGTCGAACTCAAGCTTCTCCTAACATCAATTCCCTGCAATTCCTAAATGAATTTCCACGCCGTTATCTTCACCAGCCATACGTACACTACTTCTGTGAAAAAGATTGTGCTTTA
>NC_051418.1:25934695-25935003 GCF_015228065.2 Penaeus monodon
ACTCACTCACACAAACACACAAACACCGTTGAACTATATGTAGCTGAAAGGAATAAACAGTCAAGAGAAAGTGAAATGAATTACTGTTGCTAATAATATACCTTCCTTGTTTCGTTTTACACAAAGGCCTACATCTAATAATAAATAAATGTTTCTTTCGCAGTGGATCTCCAAAGTTTTTTTTTCTTTCTTTTTTGATAAATAAATAATGAAAAAAATTAAGCAAGTATATACCCTTCTCCGTCACCATTTTCTCAATTATAAACACAGACATCTTGTAAGCATCGCTCAGCCCCCCCCTCTCCTCT
>NC_051418.1:25935090-25935433 GCF_015228065.2 Penaeus monodon
TATCCTTCCTCCCCCACGACCCCCTCTCCACAATCTCCCCACCCCCCCAAACACCACCCTCCCCCCGACACCACCATGAAGCTCGTCTATCTCGTATCATCTTCCGAGGATTAAGTTCTCACGTGCATAAACACTTTCTCCTGCCAACAGACTGTGGGAAATTAGCCAAGAAAAAAGGGACAGGGAAAGGAGTTTGGGGGGGGGGAGCTATCTCGCCGCCATCGCTCTTTCTCGTATTTATAGATTGATTGATTTATCTCGCTCTTGATCTCTCTTTCCTCCTTCCTTCATTTCTTTCTCTTACCCTTTTTTTCTTGTCTCTTTGCCACATTTTTCCTTCTTA
>NC_051418.1:25935499-25935609 GCF_015228065.2 Penaeus monodon
TACATTTCCTCCTTCCCAATCTATCCCTATCTATCCGTCCGTTTCTCTCGTTCCATCCATCCTTCTTCCCGCTATCCATTTCACTCTCTACGCAAACATCTTGAACAGCT
>NC_051418.1:25935725-25935884 GCF_015228065.2 Penaeus monodon
CCCATCAACCCCCTACCCATCCTAACCCCCCCCCCCAAACATAACTGGATGTGATAGGCAGTGACAAGACGCTCGTTTTAATGTGGTGTAATCCATGCCAGGCCTATCACAACCTGCCTGTCACGAGGTGGGAAAGACAAGGAGGGGGTCCAGGGGTTG
>NC_051418.1:25936057-25936253 GCF_015228065.2 Penaeus monodon
GGGCTTTCGAGAAGGTTCTCCCCATCCCCCTTCTCTCCTCTCCCTCCCCAAGATGTCTGATTAAGTCTGGGGGATACATAACGGGGAGGATTTTGTTGTTTGTGTGTGTTTTGTTCCTGCTTATGCGTGTGCCGGGATGGAGGTATTTGCAAGATTTCAATTCCCGGGTATGTCTCCACATCTTCATTCCAATCAT
>NC_051418.1:25936314-25936423 GCF_015228065.2 Penaeus monodon
AGGACGACGAGGGAGGCAACAGTGCAGGACGAGCAGAATTACAGCAGACACCACCCACCTGCTGGAGGAGACACCTGCCACTGAACTCTGCCGTCTCGTTATCACGGCG
>NC_051418.1:25936659-25937444 GCF_015228065.2 Penaeus monodon
TCAGCGCGAATGCCCCAAAGAGAAAACCCACATCAATAAACAAAATCAAGACAACAAAATTAAATATTTAAAAAAAAAAAACTTACATACACTAAAATCAAACACGATCACACCCGTATTCATCCTCACCGCTACCGTGGCCCTTCACAAAATATCAACTCCTTGCACGTGAAAAACAGAGAAACGAACCGAGGTGCGTTTTCCGTCCACATACATCACCATCATCATCGAACTAATGGCGACAGAGACAGCCCGACCTTCCACAAACACCTCGTCTTTTTGCAATAGAAAGTCCGATGGCAACTGTGCCAGGCCGCGACAGGTGTTGTGGTGGCCGTCGTGACAGAGGTGACACGTGTGTGTCGGTCATAAAGGTGCCGCAACGGAAACGTTAGGTGCACCATTAACGCTGGTCGTTTAAGAAACGTTCGACATACATTAAAAAATGGCCGTATAAGAAACGTTCGGCGCAACAGAAACTTTCGCCGTAAAAGGACCGTTCGCCGCAACACCAACGCAGACCGCAAAAGAAACGTTCGACGTATTAAAAACGTTGCCCGCAACACTGCAACATAAACGTTCACAGCTCACGCCACCCGGCAAGGTCGCCCAAGACGTGTCTCGGAAAGGTCACTCCTCTATTTCCAAACATCTCATTAGGGTGAAAATAGGGTGAAGGATTCAGTAAATTTCCAATTCTCCTACCCTTTCTCTTAGTAGGGAGATAGCCTCCTTTGCCCCTCTCCCTCCCTTAGCTAGCTTCTTCCCTCCAACCCCTATCTCCT
>NC_051418.1:25937473-25937813 GCF_015228065.2 Penaeus monodon
GTCACAAAGTGTCCAAAACAAAAACAACGATGGGGGTAGCAGGATGGGGAGGGGGGAGGTAAAGTAGGGGGAGAAGGCGATGGGGGAGGGGGGGAAATAACTCGCTGAGTCCCTTTAGGGCAGCTCTACCCCTCCTCCTCTACCACCACCTCCCTCTTCCCCCTTATACCCCTCCCTATCTTACGCCCTCCCCCTCCCCATGCCCAACAACCCCTCCTTATATCCCTCCCTCCTTCAAGACACTCCTTTTCCTCGGCGCAAATTACAGTAATTAGTGAAGTGTACCTGATCTGACCCCCCCCCTCCTCACCCCCATGGCGTCGCCTCAGGCCTCAGACTT
>NC_051418.1:25937858-25937925 GCF_015228065.2 Penaeus monodon
TTACCGCTTTTCAACCCATCGCTTCCCTCAAAACAAGAAAAAATCTAACCTCCTTAACAAAGTACAA
>NC_051418.1:25938464-25939001 GCF_015228065.2 Penaeus monodon
TATTTTTATTTTATTTTTTCTCTCTCCCTTCACCTCAAGACCTCCAAATAAGTCCCTCATATAAATCATTCCCCATTTCCTGTCCCCTTTGGCACGCAGGTAAAGTAATTAATATAAATCCTAATTTGGCCGTTTTCAACTTTTCGCCATTTCAAGGGGGAAGAGCAATTATAATAAGGTTGTCATAATTAGGGGCGCCAGCAAGTGTGTGTCTGACTGAGTAGGCCTATGAGTTTTATCTTAATTCAAAAAAAATAATAATAACGATAATCCCTCTACCCGAAACATGTTAATAATTGTAAAAGATATAAAATTCTAATACAAATATGATTATAGCTCATTTATTTATTCTATTTTTATTTTTTAATCTACGGAAATATCAAACGCATGACTCCCGGTCATTAGAATTCGAATCTTAATTAAGTTCGTAATTAATGGCATCCTCCCTGGTGGCTGGGCCTTCTGAACCTGTGAATCCAACAATGACCTAATTAGCCCACACCCTACACCTCACACCCACACGCATCCATCCCTCTA
>NC_051418.1:25939129-25939246 GCF_015228065.2 Penaeus monodon
CATAACCCGGGTAATCATAATCACGCTTCTCCATGCCCGTAATTTTGTTCTTCTGCTTTCGCCACGCCCACAACAACGCCTCTGTTATTACCCAGCATGTCCTTATCCCCGCCTACT
>NC_051418.1:25939428-25939982 GCF_015228065.2 Penaeus monodon
CCCAGGGTAATGGATGGCGATGTTTTCCATGTTTGTTATCGGGGTGTCCTTCTTACTCCCTCCCCCTCCTCCACCCAGTCCCTACAGAGGTTTGTCCCGGCGGTCTAGTGGCGTTCGGGGGCCTTGTTTACACTCCCGTCTTCTTAACCTCTACCCCTCCCTGCTTCCCTCCCTCCCTCCCCTAATCTCGTCCCTTTCTCTCCCCGATTTCTTCCCCCAATCTCCTTTCTCTCCCTGATTTCTCCTCCCTTCCTCTTTCTCTTGCTGGTTTCTCCTCCCCCCTTCTTTCTCTCCCTGATTTCTCCTCCTTTCCTCTACCTCTCCCACTTTCTTTCCCTGATTTTTTCTCTCCATTACACCCCCTTATCTCCCTCACGCCCATCCCCACCAACAATCTCACTCCTTTCTCCTGCTTTCTCCCCCCCCCCCTTTCACACTCTTATCCTTAAAACTTCAGTCCCCCTCCACCCTAGACCCCTACCTTACCTCTTCCCTCCGCCGCCCCAATACCCCCACCTTACCCATCCCCCTCCCCACCCCCCTGACCCCCCCCC
>NC_051418.1:25940003-25940300 GCF_015228065.2 Penaeus monodon
TCTTATCACCCAACATTCTCCGTGTGACACCCCTGCTCCTGTCTGCCTGTTCTGCCCTGTCTTCCTTTCTCGTCTAAATCGCGTAGACTAGGCTTTTCGTGTCCCTTTCAGCCCCTCCGTTTCCCAAGCCGCCGTTCCCATCGACATTCTTGGCTGTCACCTTCCGCCCTCCCCTTCGCCGTCTCCGCCTGCGTTCTACATGACACTAATCCCTTCCAAGTCCTGGCCCCTTGTCAATGAAATGATAACTGTGGCATTTTTGATAACGGTGCTGATAAAAATTTGTGTAGCAATAAT
>NC_051418.1:25940511-25940598 GCF_015228065.2 Penaeus monodon
CAATGTCATTGCCCACAGTGCTAATAACAAAAATAAAAATAACCCAAATCATAACACTAAAATGTCCAGCACACACAGACCCCACTG
>NC_051418.1:25940656-25941074 GCF_015228065.2 Penaeus monodon
TTAGAGCGGTTCACCGCCTCTATCTACAAAGAGATCTCGCCTCTAAGTCCCGCCTCTGCCTCCTTCTTACCTCACTCCTGACCTCTGATTTCCCTCACAACCACCGCCTGAGGGAAGGGACAGCCTTGCCTCAACCTCGACCTGGTACAGACTGATAACATTCAAAACAATAATGAATTATAAAAACAAAATGTAGGGTGAGAGTGAAGGGGGAACCAAGATAAAATGTTTTTTCCCCTTTTGTCTCCATAAGGGCTTTTGCAATGACGATTGAGAAATGGATTTAATGGAACAAAGATAGTGATGATAATAATGATGATGAGGTAAAATAAAAACAATAGAGATAATGACAATCAGATTATCAAAATCCCTAGTAATACATGCGCTACAAAAAAGTTTATCCATGCGCGCGCGCACG
>NC_051418.1:25941176-25941624 GCF_015228065.2 Penaeus monodon
AAGGCGCGTGTGTCTGACCATCCCCACCACCTACAACTGAGCCCTTAGTTTCATAGTGCGCGCCCCGACCTCCTGATAACCTCCCTTAGACGGTGACAGACGAGGTCAACCGGCCCCCTCTCCATCCCCCATTACACACACACACCCAGCAGCTGTTCACGCTCGAAATAATGTTGAAACCCCGGCGTCACTGCTGCTACGACTGACATTGACACTGTTGTAAATGTTGCCACTGCTGGTGTTGCATGTTCGGCACAGTGAGCGACCGAGACGGTGCAGACAGCAAAGCGCGATGAAGCTGTTCTCTTCCCGTTGTCACAAAGTACAGGTACATAACCACGCACGGTACGTTATCCACGCGGAATCAAGGCATCATTTAGTAAAGAAAAAGAAATCAAGCAAGCATTCAAATAAAATAATTATCAAAAAACGTGCACAAAAGATTAGC
>NC_051418.1:25941811-25941924 GCF_015228065.2 Penaeus monodon
GTCACGACACAGATGTTCAACAAACCATCATTACACCTCAACTCTCGACTTCCTTCCCCGACAGCGAAGCGTGGATGTGAACTAAAGCTTAAATGTCGACGGAGAAGCATAAA
>NC_051418.1:25942130-25942253 GCF_015228065.2 Penaeus monodon
CATATAAGCGAGTATGTGAGTGTAACTGTGTGACCTTCCTCAAGAAGCCGCCCTTGCTCTACCCACGCCCACACCCACACCCGCGTTGCTTACATCCTTCTCTGCCGTCCGCCAACAGAACAG
>NC_051418.1:25942291-25942533 GCF_015228065.2 Penaeus monodon
GCATTTTCTTACTTTACATATATACATTGTAAGGTCTGCCCTGTGTGCCTCCCTAACTTTATGATGGGAAAAATATGTAATTGGCCCCTATGTTTCCCAACGATTAGTTTGAACACCTGCACAAACGAACGAATCGAAAGCCGGAGCTAGAAGGTACAAATGCACTGCGACTCGAACCGAGTCAGAAGCCGAAGTCAAGTTGTGGCTTTTTGTTCAGACGATAGAGGGGTAATGGCATCACC
>NC_051418.1:25942568-25943283 GCF_015228065.2 Penaeus monodon
GAGTCTGGTACCGTCCGAAACCGTCCTCCAACCTCTTCGCATTGACCGAAACCCTTAACCCGTAGGCGACTTTGGCTCCGCTGGCGTTGGCGTGTGACGAGAAACGCGTCGTTATTTCGCCTCCTAAACGAGTTCTTGTGTCCCGATTGTTACTCGTTACAATGGCGTCCGATCGAAGTGTGACGTCAGAGTGGTCACAGCGTCACGATGTTACGCCCTGAGTCACGTGAACAGATTGGTCGGAGAATGACAATCGAAGAAGGTTTATAAATGCGGTTTATTCAACTTGTTTGTCATCAACGAAAGCGCCCTGTGCCGACCAGTAACCTAAACAAAAAAAGAAAGAGATAGTGAGACTGGAAAAAAAAAACAATTAAAAATGCGTAACGGTTTGCGAACGATTTAAAAGGATCGAAAAGGAGGTGTTTAACAAGCCCCGTAATTTACCTTTCCGAATCCGTGTAGTCAATCAAGGAGATTTATTTTTCTTCTTCGCCGACCCCGAACAAGTGTTGCCAGACGAGACTCCATCCGATACACCTTTGACCTTCCCGCCGTTATCACTTCCTCCGCTTCAAACGCGATATAAAATTCTGGCAACAATGACGTACGCTGTCAGGGTATACAAAAATAATGAAAAAAGTGCATGGTGAAAAATTGAGCTCATGTCCAACCAATCATCATATTTCTTTGTCTTCTGTTTTCTCACTTTCGA
>NC_051418.1:25943511-25943647 GCF_015228065.2 Penaeus monodon
ACCGCCACCAACACTTCATGACGTTCGCTATCAGATTCACTTCAGGTTTTTTAAGGGCGTGATTACGATAACTTCTGGTTGATCGAACGTCCAAGTATGATTTAGCATCAAAGTTTAATTACAATGCGCGCCGCAC
>NC_051418.1:25943670-25943874 GCF_015228065.2 Penaeus monodon
CTTTCATTTTTATCTTTTATCTCACGCCTCGAAACATTTTCATTCGGTACATAATTTCCAACATTTCTCTTCGTTTTATCGCTCATTATCACGACTCTATTCACTTTAAAAATAAGAATGGAATTGACTCACAAACATTAATAATAATCAAAAGTATTTTCGCTCAAAACACAACCTTTGGCAAATGGCAATCAGCACGGGAAA
>NC_051418.1:25943909-25943993 GCF_015228065.2 Penaeus monodon
CAGACCACACCCAAGCAAGTCCACCATTGGGAACAATGAAAGTATTGTGCTTCATTTAACCTGCGTGTAATTCCAAAGTATAAA
>NC_051418.1:25944280-25944586 GCF_015228065.2 Penaeus monodon
ATTCTAAAGTCCAACCACCCTCCCCCCTTCCTCTCCCTCTCCTTTTATTCCCTCAAGGTTCTGTCCTCGACCTTGACGAAGTCTGTGAATCGCAGTCGATAAAAAAATAGAAATGCAAAAGAAAGGACAATAATACACCTTTTGAAACCAGACGATTACTAGTATTATTATCTTCATGTTTTATATTGTTACTGTAGAGGGAGATATATAAACAAAAATACATACGTCAAATTGAAGGAAATATACAGAAATTAGGTTGATCAATACTATCTAAATTCATAAACATGTACACTTACTCAAACAGAA
>NC_051418.1:25944640-25944949 GCF_015228065.2 Penaeus monodon
CGCACACTGAAACACCTGCAAGTCACACTCGTTCGCAGTTCTACCAAAACGCGTGCTGTGCCCCCCACCCACTCTACACCTCCCTCTTCCTCACCTCCTCCCTCTCCCAAACCCCACCTCCTCCCTCTCCCTACTCCACCTCCTCCCTCCCCCCCCACCACCTCCCACAACCCGCGCTGGCCGTGTCGCATTGTGAATGACTCGGCAGAAACAATTAACAAGATCGAGGAGACGAATACCCGCCGCGGCCAGAGCTATCATAACCTACATTCGGCAGTCGCTGGAGAGACAACACACGCGGCGTAAAGC
>NC_051418.1:25944975-25945079 GCF_015228065.2 Penaeus monodon
CCCAGAAACTTAAATGCTGCGCGCTGGTGGTGGAGGCCGACTGTGCAGCGTTTATGCTCTGGCAGCCTTGGCGTTATATCATGCTTGCTTCCCCCTCCCCCCCA
>NC_051418.1:25945211-25945967 GCF_015228065.2 Penaeus monodon
CCCTTCTTCTCCTCCTCCTCCAAGTTCCCCACATTTACCTAAGCTGCGATTTAATGAATGGCTATTACTTTGTAATTATTAGTTTGAAAAAAAAAATCAAGTTCTTTCAGCTATTTGCAGATGATAGGCCTATGTTCATCTGGTTAAAAACCCATTACTTCATTAAAAGGCTTTTCTCAAATAGCAGCGTTCAAAAAGCAATCAAAAGTTACCACACTTCTTAAGCGGCGTCCTAAATCAGTGCCCTTAATGATGTCAAGTGAGTTTTCTCGTTCTGAAACTACTCGTCAGATCACATACAAATTGTACTTATTCTCGAAGATGTAGTGTGACGGCATTATCAAGCACTCATAGAGATCAATTTTACACAATGACACACAGAAAAAAATCTACCTCATAAATTATACTATGATCACACTGGATTGTAATCTAATACGCGACCAATACACCCAGATCAAAAAATAAATCGAAGTAGGCTGCATTCACCTGTTATGAATTAGAATAAAAAGTAGTTTGCATGACGATAACGAATTCAACTTACCATTACGTTTTTTCGGAGGTGGGTGGGGGGGGGAGAACTTTTTAGCCTACATGCGTGAACATGCAAAGAGATTCATCCACACACATGTACGTAAAGAGCGTGAGCGTGTAAAACCATTTTCCCGTGAACCTACATATTCAGTCATGTAGGGTGAAGTACACGGTCACAGCCTTATAGATACGCTCTCGCTCTCTCATACACACATACATACATAG
>NC_051418.1:25946033-25946182 GCF_015228065.2 Penaeus monodon
TCCTCCCATTCTCCCAACATACCATCCCCTCTACTCCCCCCCCCCCCACAAACCCAAAACACCAAACAACCCAGCAAACACGAACTCGAAATTTTACAACAGCACATGGCATTCTAGACCAGAGCTTTGCTCTCTATAGTAAATGTCTA
>NC_051418.1:25946331-25946504 GCF_015228065.2 Penaeus monodon
TCCTCCTTCCCCCCCCTCTCCCCTCCCTCTTTCCTCCTCTCCCTCCCCTCGAATTCTGTCTGTGGCTCCGCTTGTGTTAATGGCACTTCGATTGCTACCACACGATTCCACCTTGACTTCCACTTACGCGCCAACCTTGTGTGACCTGGTGGAGGTGCTGGGTGGGTTG
This sequence comes from Penaeus monodon, assembly GCF_015228065.2. Classification (NCBI taxonomy): domain Eukaryota; kingdom Metazoa; phylum Arthropoda; class Malacostraca; order Decapoda; family Penaeidae; genus Penaeus; species Penaeus monodon. The sequence goes on from NC_051418.1 coordinate 25,946,501, forward strand.
GAGG
>NC_051418.1:25946546-25947175 GCF_015228065.2 Penaeus monodon
GTGGGTGAAACGCTACCTGTTTTTTTTTTTATTATTCTCATATGTATGTAGCTTTTGACAAGATACAATTTTTTTTCTCTTCTTACCTTAAAATTATATCAAATCATGTATTTTTTTTCTATCCATCCTTTCTTTCCGCAATAAAGTTTCCGAACGTGAGCTCTAGTAGGCCTACACAAATATGAGAATAATCACTTTGTAAGTCCATCGTCACGCCTCAATTTCTTTCCAAAATACTTCATATTTGCGTATCATTTTCTAAGACACTGAACGAAAACTCACACCCAAAATACAAAAATAACCCCCCCCCACCTAAAACATTACTTAAAATCCTTAAACTTTTTAAGATTTAAGGCTGGAAAAGGGGGAGGAAAAGCTTCATCTGCCTGTTTAAGTATTCCTACATTTGAAAAGACGAGGAGGAAGAGAATCATAAGAAAATCGAACATGTGGAAAAGGAGACTAGATAAAGGAAAGAGGAAGGAAATGAGTCGGAAGAAGGCAAAGAAGAATGGAGAAGACAGACAGGAGAAAAAAAAGTAGACAGGGGCAGAAAACGAATAAAAAAGAAAACGACAAGAGCAAACACTAAAAGAAAACAACTATAAAAAAGGAAGAAAACGAAGCAA
>NC_051418.1:25947297-25948772 GCF_015228065.2 Penaeus monodon
CGAAACGCGACGAAAAAGAAAAAAAGAAAAAAATATAATATACAAAAGAAACACGAAGAGAAGCGAGAGAAAAGGTCGGCGTGAACCCTGGTAAGGTCCCTGCGAGGCAAGGGCGCCCCAGGGTAACCCCGGCGCTGGCGAGCTGATCTCAACCCCACAACCTCAAGTCCGTCTGTGCTTTGAGGTTTGTCCTTTTTTTTACGTTTTTTGGGGAGGATTTACGAAGTTTGGGATAAGTAGGGGATATTGAGAGCAACGAGGGTGGGAAATGTGGATCTCAAAAATGGTTGATATGGATGTAGTTGTTATATTTTGGTGTATTTTCATGTTTTCTTTTTTTTCTACGAGGGCGATGGAGAGAAACGGAGACGTATGATTTTATGGGAGTAAGTACACTCCCGATGTCATAAACCTTCGGAATACACGACGAATAAAAAGAGACACAACTCAAATTCACCGAAACTCTAAAAAGAAAAAAAAGAACGACTCACCAATCGCAGACAGTTTGAAGAGGCGAAAATCTTTCAGGGAAAAAAAAAACACTCAAAAATCTTACATTAATCACATGCACAAGAGAATATTAAAAAAAAATTGAGCTATACAATCTCACCTGCACTATATAATCTCACACTTAAAACACAATTAATATTTCCTCAAAATTCGTGAACGGCACTTCAGTTAAATTTCCCAACGCGAGTCAGCGTACGTCAACCTCTCACCACGTCTCGATCAGCACTGAGGCTGTTACCTCTCTCGGCCGAGCTCCAACCTGGCCTGGCGCGGGTGCCGGTCCGTCTTTATTTCATGTCTTTTATCGCCTTGTATTCGCCACTAAAGCACTAATCATTGATTCTCTTTCTTTCATTAGATATAATGATTTAAGAAGATTATTAACCGCGTGGATTTATCTAATTAGCGAGACGGATGGTAGTTTAAGGGAGTATTTCAAGAGAATTTTCCCCTCAAAAAAGATGTCGGGTGAATTATTGTCGAACATGTGTCTCAATCTTTTCCACGCCGACGACAATCTCATTAAGGTTTTATTTTTTTTATTTTGACGTCTCTGCAGTTTTATTCATCACTACGACTATCATTTGCATTTTATCATGATTACGCAACTTCCTAGGATATATAAATGTTGATCTCGGCTTTTGGCTTAATAATATCGTATTTTTGCCCTTGGTATATTTTGGTTAATATGAATTTCCTACAAAAGTTTTTCATATATATTTTGATAATGTGATAATGACGCGGTTCTTCACGCATGGAGGCCTTTCCAGAAATCGTAACAATAGAGCCGAGCAGGGTCAAGTTTGAGAGCTCAGGTCATCACGACGCAGCCAAGTGACACCTCCTCCAACATGGCAAAAGATAATGATGATAATAAATAGATAGAAAATGCAAAAGGTAAACAAATATGTATATCTATCTCGGCTTGAGTTGAATTATTTTCTGTTATAGTGACATTGATTGGA
>NC_051418.1:25948808-25949112 GCF_015228065.2 Penaeus monodon
CTTCAACCACATTACAGGTCACACGCTACAGTAGAGATTTGACCTCAGCTTAGGTCAAAGAACAAGCGTTCTGGAATAATGCATTAAAAATTCGTTATTTTCTCTCTCTCTTTCCTAATTAACGTTTCTAATTAGATACTGAAATCACTCTTTTGAGGATGGTTTCATCTGATTCAGTTCTTTCCTTTCACAATTTAAGATTAGCATATTTATTCTTCCCTGCTGGAAATTTTTCTTGGCTTTGATCAAGTTTAATGAAAAAGTTTAATTTTTTTCTTTTAAAAAATCGGAGTTTTAGGATAAT
>NC_051418.1:25949836-25950380 GCF_015228065.2 Penaeus monodon
TTTTTCTGATTTTCCTTTAATCGGCATCTGGGAATACTCTGAAAATTGTTGCGGTTTTTGGAAGCCTACAATCGAGTCTCAAAGATGAATGCTATCGTTATTAGCCGGGCGAAGACAGAAACACAGCAAGGAGGGGCGTTAAAGAGTAGAGGGCACAAGACAGGAAAAGCTTCAGCTGGTATGAGGAAAGGTGAAAAGGGAGGGGATCAATTCGGGTAGAAAAGGACGAGGCTTCAAAAGGGATAGGGAAGAATGGGTTTTAAATGGGATAGAGAAAGTGGGAGTTCCAAATGGGGTAGGGAAATAGATGGGTTCAAATAGGACAAGGAAAGTGGGGGTTTCAAATGGATAGGGGAGGAGGGGGCTTCCAATGGACTAGGGAAAGTGGGAGCTTCAATTTGGTAGGGAAAGAGGGGGCCTCTAATGGGGTAGGGGAGAAGGGGGGCTTTAAATGGGTAGGGAAGGAGGAGAGGGGCTTCACGTGGGGTAAAAAAGACGCGGTTGTACGCTAACAGGTGGCAAGTGACAGGTGGCAGGTGGCAAG
>NC_051418.1:25950467-25950663 GCF_015228065.2 Penaeus monodon
GAAACTAAACAGAGAGGAGGAAGACAAGGCAAAGGGGAACGGCAGAGAGGGTAAAAGGGTAAAGGATGTACTCATGTTACCCAGCAACACCTTTCTCCACCAAGAGTGACCTTGCAGAGTATAGGGTAACAGAGCCCCCTCCTGAAGGGTAGCGGACCTGTCGGGCTGGTGGCGGGGGAGCATACCCTTTGTGCAG
>NC_051418.1:25951405-25951547 GCF_015228065.2 Penaeus monodon
ATATACGTACTTGCACATAGGTATGCTCATGTCCACCCAAGTGAAAAGGGGAGATAAAGAGAGAAAATATATACTTACATATGCACTTGGATAACTCACGAGACTGAAATATCACCAACAAAATCACTCCCTCTACTTTCGA
>NC_051418.1:25951975-25952322 GCF_015228065.2 Penaeus monodon
TATAACCCCTTGGCTTCCCGAGATTCCTATAATCCCGAGTGAAAAATAATATCATTCTTACGCAATGTTCACCCTCGCACTATTTTTAGAGAAACTGTCAGCAGAGAAGCGAAATTCGGGTGAAAATCCGTGGCCGAGAATAAGAACTTTTGTTTAATAACAACTTTCGTTCATGAAGTTGGTGGTGTCATTATATTAAATTACAAACTCCAGATAATTTCGTTCGGAGCGCATGAGTAAAATTGTGATAATGAATCTCAATCATTTTTCCGCAGCTAATGATTTCGTTCTGTGCGAGAGAGAGGCTTTTGCAGTTCCTGGGCATTGTTTGTTTGTCTCCACATTCC
>NC_051418.1:25954463-25954691 GCF_015228065.2 Penaeus monodon
GCAATCATGCAGTTCCTCTGAGACACAAAAACCGTCGCTCTCCGCCCTTCGTTCCCTCGGCGCGGCGTGCGTGGGCGGCGTGGGCGGCCCCGACGGGGAAATGACCACAAATATTGGTCATCTACTAGTTTCTTTAATGCCAATAATCAATATATTCCTCTGCCGGTTACTGGGGTCACTGGCTGCTGAAGCGCACTTGCAGAAGAGGTGGAGGAAGGGAGCGAGGGT
>NC_051418.1:25954843-25954911 GCF_015228065.2 Penaeus monodon
GGAATTTCCCTAACATTCCAGAACGTAACAAAATATGGATATACATCCTAAAAATTCTTTCTTCCGTG
>NC_051418.1:25955144-25955798 GCF_015228065.2 Penaeus monodon
TCCTTAAGCTGTCACCCATCCCATTCCGCGAATCGCATATCCTTGTCCCACGTCACAAGGGGAGAAAAAGTGCCGATTCACATCCAATCAAGCAGCGAAATGACGCATATAGAATTACGCCCGTTATCGTAAAACACGAGGGAGGAAAGAATAGTCATACTGTCCCATTTATCTAAACACGAGGGAGGAAAGAATAGTCATACTGTCCCTTATATCTCCCACGCGAGATCGCCTGCCGGAGAAATTGAAATAACATAATCCCGAGAAGAGACTCGTTACAGGGGCCCATGATTCTCACTCCCCACCCATTTCTCTTCGATTCTTCCCTTCGCCCTCCAGTCTCACCTCTGCCTCCTTTCTCGGTACGTCCTTACCACTTCTCCTGCATTCGCTCATCCCCAACTTACAATTCTTTTACAATTCTTCTCCCTCTTCCCCCCAACACTTTCTCACCTCCAAGTATGAACACCCTTCTTCATTCCTTCTTTTACCTGATAACTTCCTCTTTCAGACTGCTACTACGTTCCTTTTCACTCCTGCTAATTCCCCCCCCCCCCTACCCACTGGCTTCATTTTTCAGTTCTTCTCAACCCCTCCAACCTCCAACTCCTTACCAACCCTTCTACGTCTTCATCAATCCCGTTACTCATCCCT
>NC_051418.1:25955860-25956093 GCF_015228065.2 Penaeus monodon
AAAAACTCGACGGTTCCTCCCTCTTAGCATAAATCAGGAAGGCCGACTCACGGCGTTTCCCCAGAGATGTCATTTCTCGTCGCTGTAATGCATCGCGCCGCCAACAGATGGCTCTCACGCATGGCATCCTGACTCCCTGGCCGGACGTCGCGTCGTGCCCAGGCGGAATCTGTAAGCACACCGAGGTCGTCATTAGGGATACGTGCTTCTCCGAATTTAGATTTACCCGGATT
>NC_051418.1:25956132-25956271 GCF_015228065.2 Penaeus monodon
GGATTTAGGGCTGAAGAGGAGCTAGCTGGAGGTGGGGGGATTTTGAGGTGTAGGGTGGGGGGATTTGGGGCTAATGGGAGGGGCTAGGAAGGGGAAATTGAGGATGCAGGGGAGGGGAATTTGAAGGTGTAAGTGGGAG
>NC_051418.1:25957736-25958307 GCF_015228065.2 Penaeus monodon
CTGCTTTTATAACAAGTATGGGTCGCTCTCTCCCGTCGTGGGTGGGTGTGGAGTAGCGTGCCTCGACCCAAGTGGGTGTGGTCCAGCGTCCCTTATCGTGTGTGGGTGGGCACCACCGTGTTCCAACGTGTGTGGATATTCGTTGTCTATCACTGGCCCCTCTTATTTGATGGGCGTGCGCGGGCGTGGAGGCGGGAGCGAGCGTGAGTGTAGGCGAGGGGTCAAGCGGCTGGATGGGAGAGGTCACGACTCGGCTCCTTACGGTACTTGTCGCCCAGGACGACCTCGAGCACCCACGCGTCTGACTACTGTGGTGGTCTTGGCCGGGGTCGTCACTCTGGGGTCGTCAGGTTGGGGTCAACATTCCGAGATCACGACGTAGTACCTGTCTTACGCGTTGGGATTTGGCCAAAAAGACTGTTCCTGCAGAGATGGCGAGTGGGTACTTGTTATTAAGTCGATACGGGGTGCTGGCCGTGGATACCAACTGAAAGGGGAAATTCCTCTACATTGATAGTGAAACTAAAGTATCAAATAAGTTGATAATATGGGTTCATGTGTAAAATTAGTG
>NC_051418.1:25958410-25959326 GCF_015228065.2 Penaeus monodon
CACGTAAAGCACATCAAGTAAGAGCATTAATAACAGGCATCGCATATCAGCCAATCAGAACCGTGAACTCCCAACCGAGAGATGGCGGTGTTGTCAAGATAAACATAGAGGCGATGGCCAATCAGGGTGAAGATTCTGTTTAAACATTTGCTCGTATCCATTTTATAACAATGTATTTGCACTGAGTATTGTGCTTCCTCGCGTATGTTTATGTTGGTGAGAGTAGACACCGTGTGAGAAAACGTTTGTTGATCTTTCATTTACGAATCGAAATGGGGAACCGAAATTTCGAGGGATTTGGGAATGTGAAGTTTCGATTTGGATGCATCGGAAAGACGAACAAGAAAAAACAAAACAAAATTAAGAACACTGATAGAACGAGAAAAAAATAGACAAGAAATCAAAATATAAGATGAAAAGGATAGATAAACACAAATAAAAGTTATAAAAAACAAAAATTAAAGAACTTAAAAAAATGAGAACATATCTTCAAGATTAACGACTAACAATTCCCTTGTATTATTTCTTCATTTGACATTGAGTCGGTTTCCAGGAACTATGCACCAGAGAGCGTAACAACCGTATTTCACTTCCTCTGCCAAAAAAAAAGGAGTCATGACCCAAGTGCATGCCATCGTGTCATTCCATTTGACACGAGTGTTAGGTGTCGTGCTTCATCAACGTGTCAAGAGATGATGAGTTTCTATAGTGACTTTTTTCATTATTTCATCTTTATTTATTTTTCTGTCGCTGTTTTTATCTGATTTTTTTTGTGCAATTAATTGATATTGGAAGTAATGGTGAAAAGGAAAAAGTTCCAGAAAAGTTTATAATTCAGTTTATTACATTAATTAATAAAACGTGCCATACCAGCATCATTTTCATTAAAAAATAATAATAATAAATAAATAAATAA
>NC_051418.1:25959409-25959697 GCF_015228065.2 Penaeus monodon
ACACGAAATCCAAGACCGCAATAAGTAATGCACCAAATAGGTAAATCTCTACATAAATAGAATAGAACACGAAATTGCTCACCTTTCTCATCTAAAGCGAAACAAACAAATAAGGCTTATACTTGGTTAGTGATAATGACATAAAGTTCGCTCAGTGTATGCTGGTTATATAACATTAGATGCTCTACAAATGAGAATCAGCAAAATTTTGCTTATTTGAATTCAGTTCACATTGGTCTAAAATCAATGGCGTGTTGTACAATGTAGACACTAATCGTATGATGTTTT
>NC_051418.1:25960645-25960937 GCF_015228065.2 Penaeus monodon
ACTTTTAATTTATATTCTATATATTCCTTTAGTGTTTCTCGTTTATTGACATAACACTCCCTTAATAATTAATTTTTCTTTATTTAAAACATAATTTCCTTGATATATGTGATAATAAGTTATCTATAACAACTCGATCTCTTAGATTTTCCGTATTGGTATTAATTATGATTTCAATAACCTTTATAAAGAAATGTCTTTAATATATAACTGTCTGTAACTATTTCTGTATATATGTATATTTTAAAACTGAAAGATAATTTTTTTTTACAGTTGCTGTACACTCGAAACG
>NC_051418.1:25960961-25961027 GCF_015228065.2 Penaeus monodon
AAGTAACGATGTTCCTAGCACTGGCTCTGAAATTCATTATTTATCAACGCTTCCACAGCCACTACT
>NC_051418.1:25961374-25962516 GCF_015228065.2 Penaeus monodon
TATCATTCTCAGCGTCAAACATGCAAACTAGGGTAAATCTCCAGCGTGCGACTGGCAACTCACTCTCCCTTAATGGTGGCCAGAGGAATGGGAACCAGGAACGCTTCCCTTCTCACCCCATTGTGTCGTCCGCATAACGAGACATCCGAACACGTTAATCCTCTTGGACAACTCCTGCTTCAGAGACTTCAGTAAGGAAGTAATAAATCAGTTAATGGACTTTTCGGATAGCGAGAAGAGGGAGTTGGAATACTATGACATAACTCTAGAAATTCCTTTACATATGGCTGCACAGATATTATGAAAAATATATTTAACAATAAATAACGGGCCTGTAATTGTAAAAAAAAAATACATTGTGAATATTTGTTTTATAAATATTAACGATGTAGCAAACAATATATTCGAATATTCAAAAATGCTCATAATAGCCCTTGGTTAATGCAATCGTTATCTCTTACGCTGTCCTTAAGCTAACCGTATTGTTGTTGAAAAAAATATTTAAATAAAAAAATATCACGAATTGTAATAATAATGATGTGGTAAAGGTAACAGTTTTAGAAAGGTTTCAGTTTTAGAAAAAAATTATAATTAAAAAATGCGTGATTAGTGTTCACAGTAGCATAACTATTTAATGAGTTAGTCGATAAACATCCAGACCTTATTATGAATATCCATTATTCATTTGCTCCACTTTCTTGACAAACATCGACGTCATTAAGTAACACATGTATGCAAAATGTAACCGGAAGTTTTAAAAAAAGCCTTTCACTCTCGTTTAGGTTCCATGGGCCTAGATTTCAACGAGAGGAAGTCCCGTACACTTCGCTAAGCCAATGTTATCGTCTTTAATTGCCACTTTGCACTAGTCACATCCGGGAGACGTAATAAGATCTCAGGGAGATAATGACCTCGTTCATAGCAGCATCATTAATGGGGGTGTAATTATCACGCTTAATGACAACTACAGAGTCAAACGTGTTGCCAGGGGTCGCTGGGATAATTCCATTGGCCGATTTAATGTGACAAATCTACGGATCCTTCACGCCGTGTTTCATATGTCAGGGAGATGTCGATGACTCGTAGTTATTAATCCGGGTAAATTTATTTTTTATTTTTATTTCAATGCCATAAATAAATAA
>NC_051418.1:25962936-25963761 GCF_015228065.2 Penaeus monodon
ACAGTAAAAAAAAAGTATTATTGAACCTGCAACAAACACTGAACGCTATATGTGCGAACAGAACCAATAGCGACCGGAAATTGCAATTGCAGAGTATATAACCGGATATCCGGTGGACTTTCCTGTGATTCATTGCACGATCGAGCTGGACAAATTGCATAAATTGCATAACCATATCATCCCTGTTGGGGAGGCAGTAGGGGAAGGGTGGATGGGGAGTTGGAGACCGTATCAATCTCTCTCATGAAAATTATCATCCATGCTTGTTATACCGTAGATATATTCCATCTTTTTTCTAGCGGGAATAAACGCTTGTAAAGTGAACTATCCCTAAAGGCTCAGTGAGGTAGATGACCACTGTCCTCTCGGCGTTTCCTGGTTTCTGAATCACCCAAGAGCCTCTATCGATGTTTGGTTGCTTTATCTCGGCTGCCTCGCTTGCTTTGCTGTGTTGAGAAAAGGGAATAGGTATTCCTCTGTTCTTTTGCATAATTCGGTTCTGGTGGATAGTAGTAGCTGTGAAATATACCTAATTATTAATCGGAGGGAAACATAATATAGAATGGGATTGAGGAAATATACTTGAGCACTTATGACACTTTTGATAGTTTACGTCAAGTACTCCAAGTATACTACAGTATATTCGAAGATATATTCCATTTCAATATTAAGAAAAAAATCCATAGGGCTTTTATCAGAGAAAGCTATGTGCACTCAATGTCAACTCAGTTTCATAACACAAAAGCAATCAATGTAAAGTGGTTGATTTCACGGTCCGTAGGTTCGTCTGGTCACTTACCGACAAGTTTATATGGATGACACTGA
>NC_051418.1:25963800-25965304 GCF_015228065.2 Penaeus monodon
ATTTGGCTATCTTTCGTTTTTTTTCAGCATTCCATTCTGTCTGTGTCCTTTTTTTCTTTTCCTGATATCGTTTATTTTTTCGATCTTTTCTCTTCAAATTTCTTTATTACTTGCTCTATTTGTTTATCGCTGTCTCTGGCTGCCCCCTCTCTCCCTTCACTCATTCATACATCTTTCTCTTCTTCTCTCCCTCCCTCCACCTATCTTTCCTTCCTTTCCTCTCCCCCTTCACTCATCCGTCTTTCCTTTTCTCCTTTCCTTCATTCATCAACTAATATTTCCCTCTCTTCCTCCCTCATTCTCTCTATGCATCCATCTATTCCTTCCTCTCTCTTCCTGCACCCATCTCTCTCTCTCCAGCCCTCCCTCTCTTGTTCCCTTTATTCAACCACCCATCTCCCCCACCTCCCTTCCTCCGTTGACGCATCCATCTTTCCTCTCTCCTTCATTCATTCATCCATCCCTCCCTCCCCTCCTCCCTCTCTTCACACATCTATCTTTCCCTCTCTCTCCTTCATTCATCCGTCCATCTTTTCCTTCCCTCCTCCCTCTCTCCATACATCCATCTTTTCCTCCCCTCCTCCCTCTCTCCATACGTCCATCTTCCCCTCCTTTCCTTGATCCATCCTTCCATCTTTTCCTCATCCCTTCCTTTCTCCCTCCCTTTTCTACCCCGCCCCCCGAATTATCCACAGCGTCTCTCTCTCCGCCACATAGCCACGCAGGTCATCAGTCTGAACGGCCTTGCCAATCGCGGCCTGTAATGCGATTTCCTCGCTCGTACGTCAACAGTCGGAAGCCTTCTCACAGTCCAGCTTAATGTGACGTTTTGTTACCTTGGCGAAGCAGTCTCCTTGATTTCCTCGAATTATGAGTTCCTCTCATTACTCATTCGGTTGTTCATATATCAATATTGTCATGCTAGTAGGATTTACATTCCTCCCACTGGCCCTGAATTCACAGTTTCCAGTTTTTTTAAAGGCCCTTACGTGCATAATTTCTATATTAGTAACAGACCATTCTGTCTCGTAGATGACGTGTTTGCTACCTCCTACGCACACTCTTTTCGTGTGCTTTTGCTTCCACGTTTCTTCGCGTGAGCAAGAGACCGTGAAGGCGATCTCGCAGGGATAATTAACATCTTTGAGAATCATTGACAAATTCTCGGCTGAGCATCAATTACATTCTTCTTGTAAGATTCCCCGACCGTCATGCATAATTATTCGCGGTTACCTTCGCGTGAACATCGTCTCGCGTAGTGATACTTGGCAATAATTGCGGGACGAGTTGCCAGTCAGGGTCTATTATTGTTATTAAAACGAGGAGGAATGGAAACAACCACTTCGAGTAATGATGTATTGTCTTCCTGCGAGTCCTTCCTTAGGAGGACTTCAAGGAGGCGGCCGTGGGTTCGGCCTCCTACGGGCGTCGAGGAGAAAGAAAGTATAGGATTCTCCAAGTGTAGTGAAATTGCGGTGGCGGGGAGATAGCATGCAAATAAGAA
>NC_051418.1:25965808-25965912 GCF_015228065.2 Penaeus monodon
CGTTTACAACCCTTTACTTACATTTCTTCCCCTCCCCCCCCCTTTTTTTATCCTCTCTACCTTTTCCAAATCGAACGTTCACTTCCATGAAACTTCACGGTTGT
>NC_051418.1:25966186-25966555 GCF_015228065.2 Penaeus monodon
TATTCATTCGTAGAATTTTCCCAAATGTTCCCGTCATGTGTGTACAGCCTGAGTGATGGCGGGTCATTAAATATATATGAGTTCGTTGTCCCCTCCGTAAAATTGGCTGCCTATCGGGTGATCATCTGACCGCCTGTCGAGCTAATAGCAGGTGCATTGCAGTCTCCAATAGCAAGCGAGAGGAGTCTGTTACGCCGAGCTAGCGAAGGGGACGTGGCTTTGGAGGGAAGTGATTTGGCGCTAACGACCTTAACTGGTCGTTTTCCATTGGGACGACATGCGCGCCAAGGTCTGTGTATTCCGGGGACACACGGCGATGAATTAAACAAGTTAAAGAAGGATGGGAGATGAAGGGAGAAGGGGTAGGGT
>NC_051418.1:25966834-25967050 GCF_015228065.2 Penaeus monodon
AAGCAGAAGTAGCTGGGGTACATAAGCACAATATCTAAAACACAACGACCGTTATTTGATCTGCTGATGGAGTGAAAGCGCCCTTAATTCATTGGGTCACGTCTTTCATTCTAATTCATAATTCGAGTCATACAACGCGAATTGCTGATGTAGACATTTTTTTTCTCGAACTATTTCAACCTTAAGATCGGTGGGTCATTTTGAATTAAAAAAGAC
>NC_051418.1:25967122-25967539 GCF_015228065.2 Penaeus monodon
ATATTATTCGGTGTGTATATATAGTTTCTACCCATAGTGAACAATATTTCTGCAATATGAGTTTTTTTTTTTTTATCAGACGTCATATTATGCAAACATCTTTACAAAAGCATCTAGACATTACACCCTCACCCCCACCTACTCTCCGATGATTCCCACTTACTTTTCGTGATCAAAGCACAGTCACGCACGACACAAGCTGAAGGCAACGTTTTTTGTTAACAGTGGCATTTTGTATCCATCATACAGATTTTGACATGCTGCCATGCGACCTCCTCGTTGTTATGAGTTACGAGTTCGTTGTGCCATTCTGTCTCGTTTATCGTGTAGTTTCGTCGGGCGGCGAAGGCGAGCACTGCCTCGTTCCGTGGATTCGACCGCAACGGGCAGCGGCGGTGAGGCGTCCGTTGCCTGTTT
>NC_051418.1:25968040-25968217 GCF_015228065.2 Penaeus monodon
ATTCGCGGCAGTTTATTTCTACTCGCTTTTTTCTATTTCCATCTGTTCTCTTGCTTCAGACACTACCCCCCCCTTTCTAATTTTCTTAGTGCCTATATCTTCTGTTTCCCATTTCCTATTTCTTTCTCTCTTTCTCTTCCCTGTTTGGTATTTCTCTTTTGTTTCCAGCTCTTGATA
>NC_051418.1:25968499-25968816 GCF_015228065.2 Penaeus monodon
TTTTTATTGCTCAATGTAAAAGTGAATGGAAAGCTAGACCATCGCATCAACTATAAACACTGACTTTATGATTGTGAACTTCAGTAGTTGTTAGTCGTTCCATCTGCCGGGTATTATTGACATTACATCACTGCCTCATACATATATTTAATTGTTTATGCAATTTCCCGTTGTTACTGTCGCCTGTAATGATACAGATATTCTCTCTATTGATGCTATTGATGTCTGGTAATTATGACTTCATTGCTGTAAAAGGAAATTACTGTGATATCGTTATTATTGATGGCGGTCTCGATTCTTTGTCGGATAGGCTAGTG
>NC_051418.1:25969232-25969346 GCF_015228065.2 Penaeus monodon
TCAGCCTTTTCCCCCACGAAAGCAAAAAATGGGTTACAAGTCACAGGAGGTCGATGGAGAGCAGTTCGCACTCTCATAAGCGCCAGTACCAAAGCCCGGAAGAACAATAGCTGT
>NC_051418.1:25969396-25969509 GCF_015228065.2 Penaeus monodon
CACGGAGAACAATAGCTGTGTGAAATGCATGAGGGGAATGGAGTCCGCCTTGCGTCCTTGTGACTCCTGTGTTCTCGCGGGTCAAGTTAGGATGAGATAGGATAAGTTAGGAG
>NC_051418.1:25969962-25970774 GCF_015228065.2 Penaeus monodon
TCGGATAGAATAAGATAGTTAGTGAACATAGGAACGCACTCGTTTATAGCAACTAATCTCCTTCTCTCTTATTCCTTTTTATTCCTATTTCCTTGTTCTCCTCCTCTCTTATTCCTATCCGCCCTTCCTCTGCTTTTCCTTCCTTTCCGTGCTATCCCCCTCTTTTACCTCTTCCTCCTTTCTCTCATTTCTCCTCTTCTTCCCTGCACCCTCGTGTTCCCTTTTCCTCTCTTCTCCTCTCCTATCTTCTCTCCCTCTTCCTTCACTTTCATTAACATCCCTCTTTACTCCCTGCGTCTTTCTCCCCCCCTTTCTATCTCTCCTTTCCCCATTTCCATTACCATCCCTCCTCTCTCCCTCTTCTTCCTACTCCCTCATTTTCCTCCCTCCATCTCCTCTCTCTCTTGCTTCTCTACCTTTCTCCTCCTCCTCCTCCTACTCCACCTATTTTTCCTCTCCCCTCCCTCCCTCCTCCTCCATCTCCTCCTCCTCCTCTTCCATATCCACCTCCTTCCACTATCCCCCTCCCCCCCTCCCTTCTCCTGTCTCCCTCGCTTCCCTCCCTCCCTCCCTTCCCCCCCTCCCTCCTCTCCCGCTTTGTCTGCAGCACCAACTGGCGAGTCTCCCCCCCCCCTTCCCCCCCCCAAGTGGCCCTCTGGCGGTGGTTTCCCTTTCACCGGACTCGTGTTGGTGCTTCTTTGCTTCTTCCACGCAGGCCGGTGAAGCCACGCTCTCGGCTGCCATGTGGCTTCTCCTTGCCATACTCTGAAGGTGGTTGCCATTTCGCGCTTGTGGGTGTCGGTGCGTCGTCT
>NC_051418.1:25971073-25971236 GCF_015228065.2 Penaeus monodon
TACTTGCATACACATACGTGAAGGATACATATAAATCAGTCTTAGCATCTGGATGTACACATATTTTAGGCACGCGAGCCTTTGCAATTGCAGGTATACGTTTGCATTATTTAGGTTCTTCCGGGCCAAGGTAGGACTTTTGATTAAGGACAGCGCTTCTCCA
>NC_051418.1:25971498-25971949 GCF_015228065.2 Penaeus monodon
ACACTGCACACTTAGTATTCTCTTCCTCCTTTGGACAGCCACCGGACACTATCCAAGCGGAACTGACTGTACTGCTCTAAATAGCGAATGACATCACTGCCTTTCGAGCGCATGTGTGTTGTACTGAAGATCTTCTCATCGCCCACCTGTCCTTCAGTTGCCCGTTCGCCATTTAATTGCTGCCGGCAGGTTGCAAGCATCGTGTTGTTATTACTGACAAGGGTTTTATCAATATTCTAGACTATTTTTGAATATTTTTTCCGGTTTAAATGGTGTGCACGTGTGTTGGTTTGGATGTGTTTGTGTATGTAGTTGTTTGAATATCTGCGTTTGTTTTTTATGGATTTATGTGAGCTTGTCTCCGGAGGCATTAATTATGTGTGTTCAGGTGTGTATGTGTGCGCCAGTATGTGGTTGTTTATGATTAAGAATAAATTCACGTGTTCATTTT
>NC_051418.1:25972132-25972262 GCF_015228065.2 Penaeus monodon
ATGAATCTGACGTGGGGTAATTTAGATCCGCGTTCAGACAGCACTGTTGAAAAATCTCTAGAAAAATGTGAAGCCAAATTGTAAGGATGCTCAGCGAAATATTCTACTATTATTGTGTATATTACCTTCG
>NC_051418.1:25972303-25972700 GCF_015228065.2 Penaeus monodon
ATCCTTGGTAGATCAAATATGAATATTATGATTCAAACTTCGTTCATATTTTGCGGTTTTCTTTGTCTTCCAAACATTAATCAAGTTCCTGAATCGATGTTGATGCAATGCAATGTTTTGTCTCTGTTCTGTTAAATAATCCTCAAGATGAATCATAACATTAGGAAATGAATGACGGAAGCGGGGAAGAAACTCAATATTCAGGGAAAATAGTTTACCCTTACGAAAAAGTGTTGCGGAGTTGGAAAATCTCTTCGTGAAAGATGATCAGATGTGGAAATCATAGTTGGGAAAAGTATAGAATCTAAATCGGCAAAATAATTCGTTTTTTTAAATTGTAAGTCGAGAGCTATTTCTGATTAGACGATGTTTCCTTGTATAGTAAATGCGATAAGTC
>NC_051418.1:25972750-25973409 GCF_015228065.2 Penaeus monodon
TCAAGAAGTCTCACAAGGCTTCACCTTAGCATGTTTACAAAAGAATAAACAAACCTAATGTTTACAAACACACCAGGTTGACAAAAGAGACAGAGTCCGCGATTTTGCAAGACGACACTGACCCACTGACTAAGCGTTCCGGAAATTCAATGAGAGAATTCAAGGTGGATGTAAATACGGGGACATTTGGTTATTGTTTACTGGTCTGTAGGGATCGAGGCCGTCTTAAAGTAGCAGTCATTACGGTCATTGAGACTGATAATAGCATCTGTGAGATGAGATATAGTGTGTGGTTGTGTTTGTTATTATTAAAGGTACGTAGGTGTATAGTGACATTATACACGATCTGTTTAATGATGAGTATCAGTTGTTCGTAAGTTTACGAAAAAAAATGCATTACATTATATTCTAGATGATACTAACAGTAATAGAAATACTAGAAATTGAATTTTAAAAGATCAGTTTTCTAAATCTTCTAAAAAATCGAAAAAGAGAGATATATCCATACAGTGTCTCCATCGTTATTGCCTCACGCTTGAGATTCTTGCAGAACATCTTCAACCTTGAGTCACGGCAGAACTGGGGTAACGATGGCCTCTTGGACGTTCGCTGGACACAGACTGACGAAGGGCTGTGGGAACCTGGGTGACGTAACTGGA
>NC_051418.1:25974147-25974232 GCF_015228065.2 Penaeus monodon
CGTCATCTGGGTGTTGTGCTTTTGTGTGCGGATGGGCTGATGGGTGGAGGTGAGGGATGGGGTAGGGGGCTGTACCGGAAGTAGG
>NC_051418.1:25974588-25975112 GCF_015228065.2 Penaeus monodon
TATACCTGTGCAACGTGTGCGTGTGCGCATGTGCATGTATTTTTTCACACGCATTCAAACTTAAACTTACGTATATAATTTCACGGATTTACCATCTGCTGTCGCATGGGACTCAATATTGTACGCTTGTAGTACAACCATATATTTATTTGACATTGTTATGCAGCTTTTGAGTCTTCTCTTCAATTCTTTTCTTCTCTTTCTGCTTATCCATCTCGCTGTCTATAAGAAAAAAAAGTTTCTTTGTATATCTTATTTATCTCTTTTACTGACTTCTTCCACTTCTCTTTACTTATATAACCAAGACGTAACTAATAACTTACAGCTAATCCCGCTAATCAACTTATCTTATAAATCAGCATATCTAATCGACATCTTATCCCAGTAACAATCCACCTTATGCTACATTTTTTTATCTAACAAATACACTTTTTTTTAAACGAACAAATCTTACAAAATTCATGTAGCTACAACTAACCTTTTTCAAAATTATCCTATTCATACTACTGAGCCTCCTACATTCA
>NC_051418.1:25975165-25975400 GCF_015228065.2 Penaeus monodon
AAATTGCGTCATTTTCATTCATTAAGACAACTTCACGGTGTAAATAAGGTGAAAACAGTATTAATTTGCCTAATTTATCTAATTATCCAACTTTTTTTTTCCAACTGATCAACTTCTCCGAGTAACAAACGGCTAACCATTTTTTTCCCTAATCAGCTAACTTACCCAAAATTATCCCATGCCTTCTGTTTTCGCCTAAACTGACCTTCCTACTTTCACCCCTCCCCCCCCCCCC
>NC_051418.1:25975421-25975804 GCF_015228065.2 Penaeus monodon
CTTCGTAAATTTCGCTCATTAAGAAACCTCACGATGTAAATAAGGGAAAGCATTCATGGACGCCACTCTTCTCTTTTCTTCAGTCACGCCAAAAGAACGTCAGCCCAAAAAAAGAAAAAGAAGACGCTCGCATTGCGGTTTATCGTAACAGCACCGACAAATACGGCAACTTTTCCTCTCAATTCGTTATGACGTATCGAAGGTGAGTTACGTAATGTGTAATTAAAATAATTTCCCTCCGTTTTCTTCGCGGTACGTAACGATTTTTTTTCCCACGTGTTTTATCTGAGGAGTGTTTAATTTTCGCTTTTAATTTCGACACGCCTAGCTGATTTTCCTAGATCTTTTTTTATGGTCAATAATCCATAACGAAGACGAGAAAG
>NC_051418.1:25975868-25976166 GCF_015228065.2 Penaeus monodon
GGCGATATTTCGGATACATTTTGGCGCCATTCACTCCGATCACATATTTCTTTTTATTTTCTGAAATTATCTTAACTACGTGTGCCATAAACTTCCTGTTGCAGAGTTGGGCGGGAACCAAACGTGGTCTATTAGGAACAAATTCTTGGTTATTTTATTTGTCTAAGTTAACCAGAAGGTCGGGAATCAGGAAGACAAGAGCCATACGCCACGCCCCGCGGTCACCGTCTGCCTTGGCGTCTTATCATCGGCGCAAACAGGAAATATATTGATCAGGGTTGTGTATAGGAGGTGTACA
>NC_051418.1:25978167-25978317 GCF_015228065.2 Penaeus monodon
CCTGAAGAACGAAATCTAATACGTCTTTGTCACCTCTAATGGCCTTGTGACGTCATATAATGTGGTTCTCTGTAAATACGTATTTTGTCAGTTCATTTGTCTGGTTCCTCGTTTCCACTTTCGAAAGGGTGATTTTGTTTTGAATTTTGA
>NC_051418.1:25978353-25978453 GCF_015228065.2 Penaeus monodon
AACGGACTGAATTTTACATTCTAGATTTTTTTCCAGTCGTCAAATATTGGTTATTGATGGGTTTATCATATTTTATTTTCATCTATGCTTACATGTAATT
>NC_051418.1:25978508-25978887 GCF_015228065.2 Penaeus monodon
ATGGGAGGCAGAATGAACTGGCGTTTGAGTGATGTGGAAAAGACGGGCCTTGTGATCTAATTTGAAAAGAGTTTAATATTTTAGATTTTTGGCTATGAAGTAAACGTTTGTCCCATAATCGAGATTAATTTACAGTTCCATATATATCTTAGGAATGTTTCGCGTTAGACTGAAAATACCGAGATAATACTAAAATTACTCATACAAAGAGACTTCAGCTTTCAACATTCGAGCAAACAACGAAGGCAAACTTAATAGCATGAATTTACACGCCGACGATGAGGAGAAAGGTCCATCGATTTTGGTTATTCATTCACTCTTGGCCGTTCAGCGAGAACCCGGATGAGAGCAAGTGATGCGAAAGGAAAGCAAGACGACG
>NC_051418.1:25979396-25980261 GCF_015228065.2 Penaeus monodon
GAAGAGACAGCGGGGAGAGATCCCGCACACCAAAGGACAAGCCCACAGTCAACGCGATCAGCAGCGAGAGAGAGGGAGTGGGTGGCCGAGGGCGTGACAATACAGTAGGTGTGGCATGAAATAAGTGTGGGAACTGAAGCCGGGTCACTTGAGATGTCCGAGTGCTTAAGTGACAGAAATACCCACACTTACAGACGTCGTCACTTTCCTTGCTCAACACTACAGCTGCTGTACAGGCCTTGCGTAACGAAGATGAATTATAATGAATGAATTGTTAAGTACCTATATTGCGGTCGGGAGACTTTTAATGTCAACCAACTTGATTAATGCGATGGTCGATGTGACATAATTATTCTACACTTTATGAATATTCTCACTTTAATTTACTTTCATGCGCCTAACAATAGGTTCTCACACATTTCTTTCACTGTCTAAAAACAAAACAAAAGCTTCTTCAGTGAAAATGAATCGTAGCGAAATTGAATCTCCCCTTTTCCTTTTTTTAAGACTCCGACACACACACACACATAAAAAGAAAATAAAAACAAAAGACGTTCAAATCACAACAGAAGTGACGCAATGCCAGATGAACAATGCTTTCTTTTTTTCCAGAAATGGGTGACGCTTCGTGAGAAAAAGTTCCCACGTTTTTACAAATGGAATGGACGGCCGCCGAGTGTCTACATCACGCGTGCAACTTTTATGATGTAATGGCAGCGAAGATGACGGGAAATCTTTAAGGAAGTTAGAATGCGTAAACAAGTTTGAGAGGGTTGTCGTAAGCAGTTTTCTGATCAACATTTTAACGTAGGTGAGCGTAGAATCTCGATGTTGTCCGCGTAGCGTTAGTGGCTTGTGGTACAGC
>NC_051418.1:25980606-25980871 GCF_015228065.2 Penaeus monodon
CACGTCCAGGTACCCGAGCAAAAGTGAAAGTCCAAACAACCGAGTCTAAACCAAAATTCTACTTTTCCCAAAAAACAAAAACAAAAAAGAATGGCGTCTTTCTTTCTGCCGTGTCAGCGCATCGCTATTACTCTCTGGTACCAGTTTCTCATCGAGTGTTTCTAACCATAGCAAAGGCAACGCAGTGGATTATGAAAGCGTTTTGTAGTTGGAGTCTCAGCGTAGATTTCGGGGTGAGATCGTCCGGAATTAGAATAAATCGCAT
>NC_051418.1:25980906-25981021 GCF_015228065.2 Penaeus monodon
ATTCGATGTTTTCCATATTGATGGGGAATTACGTGGAGGAAAATATTAATAAATGCGATGTTGGAGTTGAGGAAACTTCGTTAGGAAATTTTTGATTATTAGCAACTGATGGAGA
>NC_051418.1:25981051-25981150 GCF_015228065.2 Penaeus monodon
GGCGGGGGTGAAATATATGTACGTAATTAGTAAACATCGTATGTAAATGTGAATCTTATAGCGAAAACAAAAATCGACTTGAAATCAATCTGGACCACC
>NC_051418.1:25981239-25981996 GCF_015228065.2 Penaeus monodon
CGAATGGAAGTAATCCACCAAAATCCGAATGCAAACAGAAATCTTCTAAAAGGCATATCTAAATAAAAATATGGAAGTGTAATCGAACGAAACTTGTTCCACTGTAAATCAATTCATTTTTCGAACTCGGGAAGACGAACATCGCCATTACAGAAGTGAAAGGCAGTATAAATATTTATAGTCACTGAAATTATTACCTCTTATTAACAGCGTAATGTTTATCATGTACACTCTGCGAATGACAACATCGGCAGTTCAATTAATAATAGATCTGAAACGACAGTTTATTCGATGGTAGTTTCTACACGCAACTAAAGCAAAATATTAGTGACCAGTTTCACTTGTTTCACAAATATTCCTTAATGAGCTTACTAACAATGATTGCAATTAATTCGGTCTGCAATTTCTTATTTCAAAACCTTAACTCGTCCGAAATTAATTCAAGAAAACTCATTTATCGGAGGAATGTTATCTCTTCTTTATGCAAATTCGCACAATCATAGATAGCATTACTAACAATTATTTAAGTATTAAACATAGCCGCTATTGAAAAAGGCACAGTTATTATTACACAAAGCATTATTATTACACAAAGCATTGCAACGTGGTGATTCTTACTTTTGAATGGTGTGCAAAGTCTTCAAAAGTTAGAAATAACGATAATTATTGTTGTATGTAATGTAAACTTGAACGCTGGACTTCTTTCTTTTCATACTATCTTCTAAATACTGTATGACAGTTATGGAAAAGGATAGAA
>NC_051418.1:25982227-25983408 GCF_015228065.2 Penaeus monodon
GGCGTGCGAGCATATATGTTCATGTGATGGAATTAACTGTTATTTTTTCTCTGACGTTCAATAAAGAATATTACAGCCAAACTATTTTAAACAGGGCAGTCTGTCGTCAAATTGAAATATATTTATGACATTTCCTTTTCATTTATCAATACATTTTTTTCTGCGTAAAACTACTCCAATTTTTGACTAGCGCGCACCTTCCTCCACCTAAAATTACCACCACTTTGTGGTTCTCGCAAACCATTGGCTAACTATTCACACGTTTAGCGTCAAAATCACGAGCATTTCTTCACGGGGTTGAAACATATTATTGGCCATTCGTGTGTGATAAAACAGCACTTATACGGTACTTGTGGCTGATTAGGCTAAGCAAGAGCAAAACGGTGGAAGAATGTTCCCACACCATTGAAAAGAATGAGTTATGACGTTAAATATTTTATCAAATTTTCGGAACAATGAGATTTGAAGAAGAAGAAAAAAGTTCGTTGTATCTCCTCACAAAGAATGAGCGAACTTTAGAACTCATAATGTGAGGGAATAATTATGACGATAAAAATATGTCATTGAATTGTAAAGAAGTAAGCTACCAAGGAAATGGAGGATTGGGGTGTTGCTGATAGATAATTTTTGTGAGAATAGGGCAGATCTGCTTTGACTTTCACTCTCTGCAAAAAGCAATCTCACTTTTATTACATTCATGCACCCTCCTGTATATGTATTTTTTGTGATTACTATGAAACCTCACTTCTTATGCTGTTGTGTACTATAAGGTTATATATATAACAAAATATTTTTCTTTGTCAGAATCCCTATATTCATATTCAACATCCACAATCTTTTGCATATGCGTTTAATCACAAACCACAGCCGTAATATAATGCAATTTGCATAACAACAAGCTTAACATCCTGTGACATAACAAATAATCTATCAATTTTAAAGGAAAACACGAATTTTCTTTGTTATCGTATCTTTAAGAGTAAAAAACGATTTCATACTTAGCATTTCAAAGGTAACCGTTATTCCAAAAAGGCTGGTATTATAGCAATAGTGAGTGAATAACTGAAGAATGAATATACACATATATAAAACCCTAAGAAAACGACTAACACCGATTGTCTCATTTCCTCCTACGCCATTCTAGATTGCATCAAAGATCGTGTCGAGTTACGGATACTTGA
>NC_051418.1:25985928-25986096 GCF_015228065.2 Penaeus monodon
GCTGACAGATGTAAACAAACAAACCTTCCCAACATGTGTGCGCGCAATTTTCCCATACAGTCTAAACTCAAGAAAAAATGAACAGATACAAAGCTTTCGACCTCCTGAAGCCAGCTAGTGTGGCTGTGGCTCGTGAAGGAGATGTCAGGAGTGTCAAAGGGCTTCGTC
>NC_051418.1:25986145-25987032 GCF_015228065.2 Penaeus monodon
TGGCTGGACGAGCTGCATAAATGACCTCAAGGAATACCTAGTGTTTCCTCTTTTACTTCACCTTAAGAGCGGCAAGAATATGTAATTGTCTTGATTATTTTCTATCTCCGTACCTATTTCATAGGGTTTGGTGAAACAAAGTTAGAATGTTAAATTTTGTGCCTGGTATGATTTTAAATATTGCAAATTGTCATGCAATAGCTTTCAGATTGGTAATACAAAATAAAAACTGGGCTTATATGTAACTAATGAATTTGATGTTGATTGGTTTTAATGGACTTATTTGTCTTGGCGCAATAGTTCTAGTTTTCAGAAACTAGCTATACTGATGAAATTAACAGTCATGTTAATTGTGAAACCTCAGAACCTGTTGGTGCTCCGGCAAAGACCAACAAACCTTTATTGTGCATTGTATATCAAGAAGTCCCCAATAAATTATCTGTATATTCAGAAGCAGTTTAAGTTGCCAAAGTGTAAATGTTGGAAAGTATATTTCAAGTCATACCAACCAGCAAAGCCAATACAATTGTTATGTGTGGTTTCTGTAGACTAAAACTATAATAACTGAAGCAGTATTATAAACAGTTTAAGTGGTTGAGTTCTGGATAGGAATATTATACTTAAAATGAATAAAATTTCTATAAAGTAATTCAAGAACACTTTAAACCTAAAGTATTTGTTAGGGGTTGGCTGAATGTTAACATTTTTAGTTGCCAGTGTGCAGTTATTAATATCAAGTATGTGTTGGATTTTTTTTTTGTCTTATGGATTTTATAAAAAATATCTTTAATAATTCATAATCACCATGTTATTTAAGTTGTTTCCGTCTTTGCCTGCAGTGAGACCATAAAAATATCAGCTACATGATGTATGTTAATGATTTTTTA
>NC_051418.1:25988067-25988968 GCF_015228065.2 Penaeus monodon
TTGGGCCAACTAATTTTTAAAAAGATATAGAAGAATTGATGAATTATATTGTTTCAATTTTTCCAAGTGAAATTGTTTCAAGAAATCAGAGATAAATTGCTTATATTAAAAGGAAGTCCACTGGTTTAAAACAGAAATTCATGGATAGTGGGGCTAAGCCTTTACAAAGGGGGTCTGGGTATGTGCCCCCAAGACTTTTTCATACTCCTTTGCATCTTTTGGTTTTGCTCTTTTAAAGTACTAATAAATATGGTTTCATAGTTTATATTAGACATTATCCTTTTTGTTGATTTATGTAGAGGGATGAATGAATAATTAATAGTGGCTAAAGTTCAATAAAAAAGTTGAAGTGATGTTTATGGTGTCTTGCAAATGTGATTATTACTTTAGACTGTCAGTGTGACTGTGTAGTCACCCAGTTTAAAGGAAAGTGTATTATAAAATAGCACTACAACTCATCATTATTTGTGAATTACTAAATTTAGTTCTTAAATACCCCAAATGTACATCATCATTTGAATGTAATAGCTTCATTTGCTTATAGGCAAAAATTATGAATATTGTTTATATAATTATTTTTTACTCTTTCAGGACTTGGAGTCTGCAAGAAGAAATAGTCGAGTGCCTAAGAGATGTCCTGAGGTTTTCTATCATAGAGGAATTCCAGTTTTTCCAAGAAATTTTCACACAGTTATTTCTCATCCTCACCGACCGTGGAAATCCACAGAAAGGTTTGTATTTTTTATATTGATATTAGAATGATATTAAAGTCAACTGACAGACACAGCTTTAGTCAAGTTGCATTGCAACTTACTGACATCAGTTGCTTTGTATGATGAATGAGTCAGTATGAATGAGCATTTTTTTCTTAGTCTTTTTTTTTCCTTATAAGAGTTATGAT
>NC_051418.1:25989424-25989756 GCF_015228065.2 Penaeus monodon
CAACAGATACTTGTATATGATATATAAGGTAATATATACCATCCTTTTTTATCTCTAAGTTCTTTTTTCCTTTTTTCCTCCTTTTTTTCTAAAGCTCTTGAAGTGTAAGAAAGCCCTTGAGGCCTTTTTTCTAATGAAGATGAAAAAGGATAAATTGCACAATATTGGGAGGTGTCTCACAAAGGACTCATAAAGATAGTGAAAGTACTTGGATGTATATATTGAGGAATGGTGACCAGACATTCAAAGCCTGTCTGGCCTAATTCATTGACAAAAATATTTTTCAGCAAAGAAAGCTTCATGTCATAGAACATATAAAGGTATATACTTTA
>NC_051418.1:25990001-25991212 GCF_015228065.2 Penaeus monodon
ATATATCCTTTTGACCTGAATATTATTATTTGGAAGTAATTGAAATAAAAGTAAATAAAATACCATATTATTCAGTATTTTGGAATGCAGTGGCCTATCTGCACTTTGATTGTGGTATTGTTACTGATTGGATATCCTTATTCATGTCTAGCATGGCCTGTAGGCTTGATCACTGATTTAATGATTCACAGCCATAATGGTTATAAAATCATTAAGGAAATAATTTTTGTTAAAGTTTGGGTTAAAAATAGATAAAAGCAAGAGAATTTTGAGATAAAAGGATATACTTATTGTATGGATAATGGAGTGGATAATTTGCTGCATAATGAAATTATATACTGTGTACTTCTTAACATATTTCAAGAAGCCTGAGTAGTTTGAAACTTAAGGACTGTCAAAAACCTTTATGTTTTCATTATTGTTACTGTTGATTATACTTACATTGAATTAACTTGTTTATATGTTAAGTTCTACAATATCTGTTCTTATTAAAAAATAACTTATATTCAGAGTCAGTCTTACAATATGTATTTAATCTTTTGTAGTAAGCTAGTCTTTTTTTTTTACAAAGCCAAGTTGCATTATTCAGGAACTTCTAGAGTGATCTTACTTTCATGTAATTGTGTAACTTGTAAAACTGGTCCACAATATTTCTCTAGTAAATCTACTAAGAACATCAAACTTTTTATTCTGCTGATAATTCTTTTTTAAAAATCAGTAAGTTGAAATTGCATTATTGTGTTACTACTATGATCAGCAGTTACAGCACAGACCTTTCAAATATAGAATTTCAGTATTTGCTAAGCATTCCACCTAGGTCTAATTTGTTGAAACTTCAAAATATATTGACAAATCAACTGACTTTACTCTCCTGACGGTCTTGTTGTAGGCCTTGATCATTTATTGATTTAAAAGTTGTGTAAAAATTATTTTTCCCTTAACCGTTTCTTTCTACAGTTGGCAATGTGAGTGAGGATTGTAAGCAGGCTGCTTTAGCAACAGTATCAATTATAGTAGACAACGCTTCAAATGATGTTAAAGATAAAATATATGGGGATGTCTTTAGACCCCAGCTAGGTCATGCCGTTTTTATTTGCCTAAAGCTGGCACAGGAAGAAAAGAATCGCAGTTTAAGGTAATTTGAATTTTATGTCTTTAATGGATTGTTTGTTTTATACACTGTTTAAAAGGATGCCTTAATAATGTAGATT
>NC_051418.1:25991236-25991561 GCF_015228065.2 Penaeus monodon
TACACTGTTTTTGTGTTTCTAGAATTGAAGCCATAGAGACCTTGTCAGCACTTGGCCAGAAAAAGAACTTTGAGATGTTTCTCAAAGACCAGCAGATGGCTATTAGTCGGACCTTTTCGAACTTTCTTCCTGGTATCGTAACAGCCCTTGCCAAAATTGCCACTGGGGATGAAAAGCAAGGTCATAAGCTGACTGTGGTGAGTAATGTGTAATACTTGTTTTTTTGTAGTTGGATTCACTTGTTAATATTCTCTTGAGGATAAATAATGCGAATAAAAGTCATAAATAATGCTGATAAAAGGAAAAACAGGATAAGAAACTGGTA
>NC_051418.1:25991602-25991732 GCF_015228065.2 Penaeus monodon
TAATCAGGCTGCAATTACAACTTGGATTCACTTTGTGACTATGGTTATGAGTGACTGTTTCCTTGAAGAACAATCTTCTTCCTTCGGAGACAACAAAACTGTGACGGAGCTGAAAGCACGGCTTTTTGGG
>NC_051418.1:25991776-25992879 GCF_015228065.2 Penaeus monodon
TTCGAAATTTGATCTTCCTGAGCCAGATGAGGAGGTAAATTGTGAGCTCTGATTAATTCTTCTAAGAGGGTTGTTTTATAGTCACTCATTCATTAGCAAATTTAACTATTTTATTATTTCAAAGTATATTGAAAATTATTGCCAAATTTGTCATTTGAGATTATAACAGAACACATCCAAAGGTCCTTTTTATAATTTTTCAGTTAAGTTTACTCTAAATAGTGAAATAACATTGATTTGAATTTATATTTTCATTTAATATATGCTCTGTATTTAAAAAAAACAAATGGTTTCAGAGCAATTCACAGAAATTACCAAATATTGAGATGAGTAATGACTGGATTCAAGGAACAGCAGACAAATTGATGATCCTGGTCCAGTCAATGGCTAAGCTGGTGACGCACTCCCACTGGAAAGTGAGACTGAGTCTTGTAGACTGGGCTCAGCAGATCATATGCAAGTGCTCAAGGTGATGATTTTCATGGTTTGAATTTATAGCCTTCAGCTTGTAGAGGGTTACCAGATATAAGTGGTTACTGAATTATAAAAGTTTGAATAATTTGGAAATACCAGGTGCTCATGGGGATGCTGGCATCTGTAGTTTTAATTCAGAGCATAGAGATGAGATAAAATATTGGTTTAGAAAAAGTAAAAGTAGCATAAGGCTATTATTTGGTCTTACACTTTGTCAATCCTTTTTTTTTTTTTGGTAATTGCACTTAACCTGATAGTCCATTTTTTTCTTTCTCAGATCACTAGAAGGCAGTTTAGTCATGGCTATAGAAGTGATAGTGACACTGAGGAGTGATGATGGGGTTGAAGTTGGTTCAGCAGCTCAGGAGGCTCTGGTAACCATCACACAGGTTCTTCATGTGGGCAAGAACCAACTCCAAGGCAAGCATCAAGGATTGATGGAGCTACTGGAAGAAAAGGTTTATACCCTCTCTTCGCAGTTGCCGACTATATTTCGACAGGAAGGTTTGTGCATTCTTTTCTTCTTATTAGCTCTAAATATTCAGAAGGATATATGATTGGGAACTATAACTGATTATAAATCATATGAGGTAAACATTGTTTGCTGCTGTTTCATTCTGCCTGTTTCT
>NC_051418.1:25992975-25993563 GCF_015228065.2 Penaeus monodon
TCATGAGCTGTAATAAATTAATTCTAAATACTGTCTAGGACAGTTGTGTAAAAATTGTTGTTATTCTTTAATAGATATACAAATATTATTAATAAAATACTCATGTAGACCACACATTATATAACATGGAAAATTATGGGCTTAAATTTCATAGTAAAAGAAATAATGCCTATGTACAATTATAGCGGTACATCACTTTCATAAACCATCATATCAGAATACACTGTAAGTTGAAAATTTGAGAACATTTAAAATAAAAAAAAAGTAGCAAAAAATTTACTTCTATATGCTATATGGAAACTTATTTGTATTCTAGATGTGATATAGTGACTTTTTCATAAATGTTGTCATTGTTAATATAGGGGGAAAAATACTACTCATATGATACAGTTGTTTACTAATTAATTTTTTTGATTATATGAACAAAATGCTTTTTAATTTTGAATTGCAAAAAAATGTTGTTGGATGTAGTGCCACTTGACTAGATATAGTAGTATTATATTTTCTGTATCATATGCCTAGCTTAAGATTATTGTTTTTCTTCTGTTTTTGTTCTTGCCGTTTAGATAATATTTCCAATGATGGCTG
>NC_051418.1:25993584-25993867 GCF_015228065.2 Penaeus monodon
TTGTAAGACATATCTTTTTGAAGCTAAACTTGCTAATGCATGTTCTCCAAAACATTTTCCAGATGATGTGAAGTCGCTAACATCTTTAAGGCAGTTACTTGGATGCTTAGAGGTCCTTGGCGAAAGACTGAGTCATCTGGTAATGTGGCCAAGTCACTCACAGCGTCTTTTTAGAGCTCTCACCTCCATGCTCACTCTCGACGCCAGGGAATCAGACCTTTTGCTTGAGAAAACAAATACTCATGGTAAGCCCTTTGTGTTAACTAATTAGATTTCAATAGTG
>NC_051418.1:25994120-25996508 GCF_015228065.2 Penaeus monodon
TAGACTGCTAATTAGAATATGTTAAATTATCTGTCTATCTTTAAGTGATATGGATAATGTGGAATTATGAAAATGAATATCACAGTGCCACACTTACAAATCTCTTCATCAACCCAGATCCCTTCGAGGTGCTGAGTCTCAAGCCAACCCTAGGACAGTCCTTCAGATATTTCACCGACAGACGCATTTTCGAGACTCTCACTTCCACCTGTCGACTTATTGGTTGCCATAGTGATGTGAAGGCTGTAACTGACCTGTGCCTTGACCTTCTGCAGGAAACAACACAACACCAGAAGGAAGTCCTCCTTTTGCTTACACTCATCATCCAAGGTTTGATGTTCTGAGATATGTTATTTGTGTGCATTTTATAACCGTCTTCACACTCTTTCTGTTATATTAGTACAGTAAGATGTGTCAGTGTAGCAGTAATATGTAGTAGTATGTTTAATGGTAAGTGAAACATGGTGTTGATAAAATAGTTTCTTATTGGAGATTTTTCTCTGCAAAGTGAATATAAGTAGACATCCTATTATTCTCTGTTTAGTGTTTGTCTTTCATGTTATTTTCTTGCAAATTGGTTCATGCAAGTGCAGCAGAGAATATGGGGTAATTTTTAAGGAGTTATTGATGTTTTATATCATCTTTTACTTCATCATTTACTAGTTATTCTATTTGCTATTATCAGTGTTGACTGTTAAGAACTGAGAAAAAAGTGTTTCATGAAATATTTCATTTTTCTCTTTTTTATTTCCAGGAAGAGATAGAAATAAATTGAAAGAGAAAGACAAGCAGATTGTCCAGCCAGAAGAGAATGAAAATGTTGTGCAAAGTGTGATAGACCTCATAGTGTGTCAAGAAATTTTTGATGCAGCACTGTATGTCCACTTGCAAGGCAAAACTAGTGCTAATGATGAAGATACTATAAAGGACTTTCTTGTCCCAGTTAATACACACAGGAATATATCAGTGGATTTGGTGAAGAACAATGTTGTACTTCTAGCCAATGCCTTGAATTTGATCAGTGCTTGTGCCCATATGGTTGGTCCTGATTTTGTAATGTTCCTAAACAAAGTTTTATGCCCAGTGATGGAAAAAGCTGGAGAATCCAATGTACTGGTTGGGCACACAGCTAGTAATACATTACAGGAGATTGCCAAAGCTTGTGAGTTTGGTAGCAGATCAGAGCTAATAGAGAAGTGCGTCCCCCACTTTTGGTATCCTCTTTCAATGAGGCTCAAGAGATTGCCACAGTATCCTTCTGCACCCTTAGTTCTCCAAGTGTGTTTGGAATATGCTAATGTCGACGTAATGGCTTTCACTGAAGAGTTAGTGGAAGATGTGTTGCTTTCCTGTGATATGCACCATAGCACACAAGCTTTGCCTCTGCTTAAAGTACTGTTGGTCTATGTGATGGCTGTTAAAAAGTATGAGGCAAAACATGTGGATGAAAATGAAAAACAAGATGATCATAGTGGTTGTGCTGAAAAGATGGATGTTCAACAAGAACTTCCAGAATCTGGTGATAAGAAGGGGGAGGTTGCCAATTTTTTGTTAAATTATCATAGAACAAAAATGAAAGTTCAGGAAGGATTGGAAACTGATAGTGATGAGGTTATGCAAGAGGAAGTTGGTGAAGCATTCAAGAAACTAGGACATCAAGAGGAACAGATGGAAGATGATCATACTGTTAATGATGAAAAGAAAAAAATTCCCAGGTACATTGAACTAGTAGTCCGTATTATGGAAACATGTTCATATATGTTGTATACAAAAGACAGACAAATCAAACTTTTGATTTTAGAAATTACCAGAGTAGGATCAGAAGCCCTGACTCATTGGGAGGATGAAAGATTACCAGTGTTGCATAAGCTCTGGAAACCATTAGTGTTGCGGCTAAAGGACTCAGACTTTGTGGTCTTGATGCGGGCCTTTCTGGTTCTGTCGACCATGATGATAACTAGTAGTGAGTTCCTGCAAAAGCGAACTATCAAGGAGATTTTTCCGCCTCTTTTCTCCTTCTTAAAAAATCAGAGTTACATCAGCCTTGGCAAGTCACGGAGGAGTGGTTACTACATGACTATGGCATATAAAGCCCAGTATGCCATTCTTGACAGATTAGGGATGTTTGTAAATACCTTAAATCTCAGGGTGTTCAATATCTCTGAACTCTTAAATGTCATAGTGCTCTATTTAGAAACGAAACAACCCCCAGCACTGTCTGGGTTAGGTCTTGATATAGTCAAGAAAATTGCCATTAAACATCCAAATAATGTGTGGCTGCTACTCGCATATCAGCAGCCCCCTATGAGAATCATTCCCCCGGTGCCAAGCTTACCATCTGTTAAGGTAAGTGTACTGATTATGAATTGTTTTTAATTTTCTGAAGCA
>NC_051418.1:25996546-25996814 GCF_015228065.2 Penaeus monodon
ATCTGAAACATTGATCACAAATAAGGGATTCAGGAGAACTGGAGTGGAAAAGACAGTGGTTACATGTTCATGCACAGGGTAGTTACCTATTTATTCATTAGTAATTAATTAGGTACATTATGTAGATAAATTTAGTGGAAGGAGGAAGGGCACTTTAGAATTCTGGGGGACAGTAATTCCTGAATTTCCAAAAATAGGTCTGACAGATAAAAACAGGACAGGTGTGGCCCGCTGCAGTTTCCACCGAGATGACACTTGTGATTCTGAG
>NC_051418.1:25996992-25997653 GCF_015228065.2 Penaeus monodon
CATGAGCTTTGATATCAATATCAGCCTGTCACTTTTTAAAAAATAATACATTACTCACTAAATGTTTTAATGCCATCATTCTAATTGGAAAAAATCCTTCATTTTCAGATTTCTGGATCTGCATCAAGAACATTAATCACTGAAGCAACAAATTTGTACAAGCAGCTGTCATAGATATGTGTAAATAAAGATTTAAATTTTAATATAACTATTTAATTGTTTACCTTGTATGACAAATTTTTTGTATAGGTTTCTTTGTAGGAATGTAAGATCAACATGACTACTTTCTTTCATTAGTAAAGCATAACAAGATCTCAATGTATATTTGAAAGTGAATTTTTTTCTTCTTTTCATATTAACATATCTGTGATTTTGTTACTTTTACCATACTTTTCATTGCTTACCTGTATTGAAGCATTGCATGTTGCAAAAAAACAAATATCATTTCCTGTTTGCAGATTTCAAAACTCAGAAAGGTCTTTTTTTCATGGCTAGAATAAAATGTATCTTTTGATTGAAGATGAGTTTATATAAACATAAAAAGGCCATGAGATTAAGAATTAAATAGTATTGTAATCAATGTTGGAACTATCCAAATTAAACTCATTACACAATAAATAAACTTTTTCAACTTAAATTTTATAAATATTTTTGTTTTCGG
>NC_051418.1:25998036-25998199 GCF_015228065.2 Penaeus monodon
CTTACCTTTTGGCATGGTGAATTAATGAAAAATAGGTGAGAACTTCTTACCATGTGAATTTTTAAAGAAAATTGTGTATTTGATGGTAGATGGGGCCAGTACTATGGTTTTCAGAATAATTATGACAATTTTAGAGTAACCTGAAAACATGTTTTGAAAAGAA
>NC_051418.1:25998236-25998376 GCF_015228065.2 Penaeus monodon
CGCCGTTGTTGCTGGTGCAGTTGTGTGGCTGGGGACCTGGAAGTTAACTCACTGTTTGAGGTCGAATATTGATGAGGTTCTTAGGCTAGGAAGGGCAGGCTAACGAATAGATTGTGTACTGACGCATGCGCGCGCGCACG
>NC_051418.1:25998502-25998978 GCF_015228065.2 Penaeus monodon
GATCATAAGATCTATCATTTGGACTTGAACTGCAAATCTTTATATTGAAATTCACAAAATTCACACAAATAGAATACAATACATTTATAAAAATGCGCCATCAATATTGCATTTTTTTCTAACATGACAGGAAAAAAAAGTTGAGGTCCCTCAACGTAGCCATAAACACCGCTTACACTCCCTCCGAGACCGTTATCAGGCAAGTGCTAAATGTAATATTAAGCCTCGGTAAACTGCAAACATACACAAATGACTTAGCACATTCGTAGGTCAACTTTCAATACTTCCCGAACAGGACTAAAAGTGAAATCATTCCAGCACGAGATTAAGATAAGAGAAAAGGAAGTAGGATTTGCAATTATCGGAGTTTCGAGACGATTTGTCGAACGCACTTTTGCGAAGATTAATGTTACTTGAAGACAAAATGATATTGGAAGTGTTGACGTCGAAGACACGATACAGAAAGGGGAACTGTA
>NC_051418.1:26001159-26001439 GCF_015228065.2 Penaeus monodon
CTTGCGATCATTTATTTTTTGAAAATCTTGACCGTTGATTTGGTACAGACATAAATATTGCAAATTATAGTAAAAATCTAAAACTAGCTACACTTTCAGTACTTATATGATTTCCTTTGTTTATAATGAATATGTTAGTTGGTGCGCCAGAAACTACACAAAGAACCGCCTTCAAGCACGTCAGCAGACAAATATTCAGATACACAGACGGGTTCACACGTATCAACATCCCTCCACTCCCTGCATATACACACACTCGTCTACAGTCATAACTTGTCTA
>NC_051418.1:26001535-26003424 GCF_015228065.2 Penaeus monodon
GCTGTTATGGATTGTTATTTTTCGCTCTTAATTTCACTGGCAATAGGATATTTAGTTCGATATGTGCCCGTAGATGCATTAAGCTTATTTATTCCTGAGAGGAATTGCTCACTGGAATGGAACGTGAGATGCTTTTATTCAAAAGCAATCAGTGACTTTCATGTGATTGTTATTTAAAAAAAATACACGTATAAGTCAAAACACTTTTACTCCCACTTGGCTGCGTTCAAAATCATCGTTATTTTCAAGACATGTATAACTCGAGAACTTTTACTCCCACTCCTTTGCCGTGTATAACTTTACTTTTAAATCAGTGTTGCCACTCTAGCGTTTTTCCCGCTAAATCTAGAGTTTTTGAGTTATGCTCTAGTGGTAAAGAAATTGAAAATTATCTCTATATTTAGCGACTTTTACGTCCTTTTTTGCGGGAAAAGGAGATTTTATTCATTTTTATGTTGAGCAAAAGCGAGACATTTATAGACACGTTTCGCTGCGTCGGGATTCAAATCGTCTCGGATGAAATTCATTCTATTGCACTTTGATAATATCACCTTAATGTATCTTGAACTTGAGAAAGAGCGATGCCTAATGCTGAAGTAAACCAAATTGTTCTGTTTATCGTCCAGTATCTAAAAATAAGCAAATAAAGTATGTACGTAGACCTTCAGAAGTAAATCTTGATACTGCTTTGAGATACTAAGGATGATTTACATTTATACTATTAACAGATGTGAATCTCCTTCGTCTTGTTAGCTGATCTGTTTGATTTGTGTCATGGATATCCAGAAAATCAATTATTGTTTTTTCTTCATTTCTCCTCTTTTCTCCCACGCATAGCGAAAAAAATACAAACTAAAGTTTGCCCTTCACTTTGAGTCATGGAGCTCCAGGAAATTATTATTTTGTTGTTTTGTTTATTTATTTCTCCACCATTCATAAGAGAAAGACTTCAGACGCCTACTCGAGATCGCACGTCAGTTAATCTCCATGTGAAAGGTCAAAGGTGAAATCCGCCGACGCAAATCACAATTGGAAATATCAAATCATCTGTAAACTTACCAAGTGCATTAGTCTTCATCAGAAGGAGAGATTCATTGTATATATTTTGTTCGAATTTTATATCGGTAGAATTTTATATCGTAATGCAATGATGTCTAAATTGTTACACTGGAACGATGAATACATACTTTCCCGCGTCTGTGAAGTGGAGATTTCTTTCAGTCATGACGCGTATCAGCACCGTCATTCTGTTATATCAAAATAAACACATTTTGAGTTGTGCTTCTGCTGTTTATATGATGAACGTAATGTTCACACTGAGCAATTGATTATATAATGTGTGAAGGTGTATATTGTGGAGGCCGTATCTCCAGCTCTGTAATCATACATTTTTTTCGCACCCGTCTTGCAGAGATAAAGAAGAGAGAATATTTTGATGAACAACACAGGCGGTTTCTTGGTGTACACAGAACTCCGAATTGTCTACATGTATATATAAGGTTAAAACACGAAGTTTTTCTTCATTATATAACATGAAATAATGAATTCATTGTAAACCTTTCCACTGCCATTGAAAAGCTCCCTGAAAAAAATTCTAAAGAAAAGGTAAAAAAAAAAAAATCTTCGTCTCATGAACAAGGTATTTTAGCTTTTTCCAGGATTTTTTTCAGAGTTCGGCCTAAAACTCCATTAGAGTGAGGTTGGATTCTCTCCTTCGCAACGACTTCTGCCATTTATTTATCATTTCATCAGCAATTCTATCTCCTTTCATTTCATTAATTTCCCTTTGAAACTTCAGAAACACGGATCGCTCATCAATCCTCGTTCTGTTTGCCTAATTTGTCGCCGTTGTCCGAATAAACAGTTTAATGTCGGTTTTCTCTTTGACA
>NC_051418.1:26003490-26005139 GCF_015228065.2 Penaeus monodon
TTCAGCGTATTAATAGCGTAATAAGACAAACAACATATTTATTTCATTTATTCCGAAAATGTATTTCAGTTTCATCCAAGGAAGCTTAATGAATGTAATACCGTCTGTTAAGCAAAGGGAATTACGAGTGTTTTATTTTATTTTTGTTTTATTTTCAGAATTAATGGACTGAATGATAGAATTACCGATGTCCTTTTTAATGTACGACAAAATAACGTTAAAATTTTGCGAAAAACAATCAAAAGTTCAAAATTATTTGTATGAACACAACAAATCATTTATAATATAGCTCAAAAAGTGAATCTGATTCTGGATATACAGCCCTTTCAGTTATCTATATTTAGCTTTCAAGGAAGGGCGATCACTCTTGCAGAACTGTTATCTTGTAAAGGCTTGGGTGAACTCTGAACAGACAGCGATGGAAACAATCTATGCTTGTTCTTAAAACTATAACACGCATTCCGTATTGTTCTCTCGTGCTTAGTAAACGCTACGGATTTACCAGTGCAT
Source organism: Penaeus monodon (assembly GCF_015228065.2). Lineage (NCBI taxonomy): Eukaryota > Metazoa > Arthropoda > Malacostraca > Decapoda > Penaeidae > Penaeus > Penaeus monodon. The sequence goes on from NC_051418.1 coordinate 26,004,001, forward strand.
AAGTCAGTAGGAAAAGATGGTTCTTCCTGTCTGCGCTACGGAAACGAACATGTTTAAAACGTGTTAGACGCGGCGAAAGTTACAGAATGGCGAGTACTGACATTTATTGTTGCTTCATGAGGTCATATGCGCAATGAGCAATGCAAACTTTCGGTGCATTAACATCTAATTCATATTTAGCTTACTTGGGGAGACTTAAAAGTATTTCTGTGTAAAGTAACCAATCTGAAATAATAACACATTCGCACCAAAGAAGAAGAAAGAGATTACCCATAATACTAATCAACTGTGTATATATAATAAAAAAAAACACCAAATTTAAACCAAAGAAAAGAAAAGAAAACACCCACTCTCGAAAGTGAACCGGAAACGGAAGAAAAGGCCATAATCATTTCGCAAGGGCAGCTGCATCAGCCATATTTTCAGCTGGAAGAGCATGCGTGGCGAGCGTATAAGTTAGCACAGGATATCCCGGGATGGAGCCGCACAAGACAAACGGGAATTCTTGCTTCCCGACGCCCTTACACAGGAAGAGAGCGATGATAAGAAAGTAAACAAACGTTCGAGGCATTTTAGATGTTTTTATTTTTTTTGCTATGATATAAAATATGGGTGTGTATGTCTGGGGAATTCTGTGATGGTACTTTTTAGCTGGTGATGGTGAGGGCTCTGACAATGATTGGAAGTGTGATGAAAATTATGATTACGGGGATTATGATGAAAATGGTGATTTTGGGTAATAAGGACAATGGTACCAATAGAAACAAATATGATGGCAGTATAATGACCGTTATAATGATAACGCAAAAAAAACTGTAAAAGGTATGGATAATGATTATAACGACTAATAATGATTGTATTAGAATGTGATACTGGTATTCTCGATTAAGTGAACACCATAGAAATATACCTACCAACATAAAAGTCCATTTAGTTGAATTCATTTCCGCATATACCACCTAAGCTAACCTAATGCAAACTAATGTGTGAGCAAATTTTAGTCGTATAACAAATTATAGATTTGTACACTCTGAAATCTACTGGAAAATGTAAGACGTTTGTAAAGTGTCTTGCTAGATATTCTGAATTAAATTAAATGGAATTCTAAAGGCAATATATATATATATTTTTTTTTTTTT
>NC_051418.1:26005252-26005382 GCF_015228065.2 Penaeus monodon
TTAACTGCTAAACAAGACAGTACTGAAGTTATTTTATAGTTATTTCCTGGTATCTGTCAATGGCAATCGTGATTACATTTACATAATTCCAGTATGTATTTGACAACTGAATGTACATGTATGCTGAATT
>NC_051418.1:26005535-26005755 GCF_015228065.2 Penaeus monodon
GCATGTTAATATTACCTAAATCAGGTGTACTTTCCGCGTAGATTTTAGTGGACTAGACTACAAATCATTTACTGTGAATTGAACGAATGATGCATTGAGTGATATCACTGAAGGTAATTAGGATATTGCTACTATCTGAAACTACTTGCTGTTTCTTAGTGTATACTCTAAGGTTTATAAACAAAGAAATACAAAATTAATTAATTTTCTCTATGGTTGT
>NC_051418.1:26006283-26006544 GCF_015228065.2 Penaeus monodon
ACAATTTTTTTCCTAAGAATAGTCTTTGTTTTGAGTGGCTTAAGTAATACTCTGTTTTCAGTCCTACTTTAAAACTTTCTTTTAATACAGTTTCCTCAAAAGGATAAATTTATATAAATTTATAAATTTATGAATAAATTTATAGGTTTCAGCCTTTAGTAAATTTCATAAACTTGTTAATAAATGGAATATGGAAATGTTCACTGTGAATCTTTGGATGACGTCAATAATGTAGGGGTGCATCTACAATTAGGTAGGGGG
>NC_051418.1:26008082-26009145 GCF_015228065.2 Penaeus monodon
TATAAACACTGGGATACATTCCATACATTAATCACAAGAGGCGCCTTCGAAAAAACGAGTTTCCGTTCCACTTGACCGTCACTCTTGAACGGAAGCTTCTGGTGATCATGGCTTGCTGCGTTCTATGTCCATTCCCTAAGGCTAATGTTGGTGAAGTACAAGTTCTTCGTTTTTTTTTAGCTCATTATGCTTCAACTGGTTCATTTTATATGGTGAAGGGTTCCTGCTCGCCGTCTTCGTAACTAGCGCATAACTCAGGGAGAAAGTCATCCACCAATTTTCTTTCTACAATCCTTTGCACTTTATTTGTGTGTGGGCAGTCAGTCCGGAAGCCTTCCTGCTTGACGGTGATGTCATGCTTTCTGACAAGTATGATATCACCAGAATACGCGTCTGTCAGTCCATTCCGGTTCTGGCAGCCGCGCCCATCCCTCCAAATCACAAACCTCTTTACTTTCGCACACGTATGATGCCATTGTGAAAAAAGAGACTCCTTCTCTTTTTTCCACAATGGAATTATACGTGGGCAAAAGTCTCGCTCCTGTAACCATCCCTAGAAGCTAGACTGAAAAAAGGTGAAGTCGTGCAACTGAGGTTTCGATTTGGAGTACATACAGTTTGCTCTGATCCTTGACACAATAAACCAGCCAGCAGATCCCTGACGCACGTTGATTTCATATCCCTAGCGAATTCCATGCCTCTTTTCTTGTCTCCAAGGACTCCATTCCTCAGCTGAGAATTGTGTTGTGTTCCCCCTTACCTACGTTGCCGTCTTTGTAGGACTCCCATACGCAACACCGATTTTTCCTTTGGATAAAAACCGCTTACTTTGGAATATCTCGGCGAAAAGACAGATTGGCACTGATCGTTTTCTTTGGCAGTCTCTGTGTATTCATGATGAAGATCACCTATGATAAAAAAATCGTTTTATGTTAGGGAATCTCTGGAGAATATCTAATGTATGCAGGGAACCACTTCGTGCAGGTTATATGTATTTGTCAGTCGTATATTTGAGCCGAGTAATATTAGAGATAAGTCATGCTTGGGAGGATTTATACCATTC
>NC_051418.1:26009521-26009702 GCF_015228065.2 Penaeus monodon
AGAAGTGATTAAGCTCAAACACTAATTTGAAATTCCTTCGTCTCTGAGATTATACTTGCATTAATTCGCGTGTTGTGACATCCTCTTCCTGATGCGTTCATTCACGATTCCGGTGGCGAAATCATACATAACTGATGAATGAAGATATCTGGTAAATTAATTTTTCTTTCTATTATTTGTA
>NC_051418.1:26009832-26010322 GCF_015228065.2 Penaeus monodon
GCGTCAGTATCCATGTGTGCACTTGCGCATTTGTTAATTTGTTCCAAACAGATATATAAAAAATACAAATGCTTCTTAAATGATTCAGTACTTGTAGTTGAAGGCATCCTGAAGACAGCGATCACACTGCAAAGAGTCTTCGTCACGGAAAAATAAGCATGTCAAACATAATATCTAAATGCGTAGAAAGACAGTAAAAAGGTACCCATTTTGCGTAGTTAGAAGGGTGAAATATACCTTACTAAATCGCCTGCTATGAAATACTTTGAATCAGAAATAGTTAAAACAAAACGATGAAGAAGAGGTAGATAAAGAGAGAAATGCTGCAGCGCAGAACAATATATATTTATTAACAAATGTAACTTTAATTCACGCTATACGCTTTTTTGATAAGGGGCAAACTAATTGCAGGTAGCAAATTGAAAACGCTTGGTCCATTCAAATGGCTCAACTATTTCAAAAAGGACACACACTTGGATGCTAAATTACT
>NC_051418.1:26010773-26011066 GCF_015228065.2 Penaeus monodon
TCGGAAGGGCGTCTGATAAAGACTATAAACAAAGAAAAAAATAAAAACGAAACTGTACGCGTTTGTCCATGCGCTCCTCTCTCCCTCCCCCTCCCCCCCTCCCCCTTGAATCGCCCAATCCGTAGCCACGCAGCCGGTGCCTCGAGTCAGACAGGCACACACAGGCGAGGCTGATGCAAGGTGCCATACGTCAGGATTATCCCCGGATCATCTCCAGCTCAGGAAAGGTTCGCTGGCGTTGGGCCGGAAGGGCTCAGTTCGGGGCTTGCTTGCCTCCGGGCGTCTCCGCTGTC
>NC_051418.1:26011294-26011761 GCF_015228065.2 Penaeus monodon
TGGCTTAGCCCTCCAGAAGTTGGACGCTTTTAGGAAAGCCACTGATAAAACAATTATGGATGTTTAACAATTACATTATATAATAATATAATATAATAAGGATGTATACGTACATGATAAGTTGTTATATAATGCATAGTTAGATATTTGAACTAAATCAAATATAAATATTACCAGAACATCTAGCATCATCAGTAGTCATTAGTATATGACTATTTACATTATTTTACAAAACCGACACAAGTGATTCTAGAGAAATGAGATTGTAAATTAAACATTGTATACAGTAATTATACATATGACAAGTTAGAGAGCATATTGGAATAATGAATATTGTTTCAGTGTGTGTTTTGAAAGAGAGTAACACTGTTCATTTTCTGACTCTGTTTCGAAGATCATTTCATAATAAAGGCCCGTGACACAAGATGCTTGTTTACGACTACTGAGATCTCATAAATTGTACAGTT
>NC_051418.1:26012581-26013151 GCF_015228065.2 Penaeus monodon
TCGCTCTTGTAATAATGTGGTCTGCACTCCGTACACAGCGCACCCATACTTGACCATCGATATTCAACCAGAACACCGGCACGGCAAGCTTACACACACACACGCACACCTATGCGCCCATCAGCTTGAAATTGGTAAATTCAGCGGGCCCGGGGGAGGCATCACCTGCTCACACACAACAAGGACCGCCTCCCCCTCCCCCACTCTCCTTCAAACCCAGTGGCAAACTTTGCTTCTCATGGTCCCTCTTGCTCCGCCCCCCCCCCCTTTAGGGTCATAAATAAGGTCTTACCCGACCGCAATGGAATAAGAAAAGGTCCCTTTCCCAGTACATGCGGACTCACATGTGTGCTGGTGGACGTACCCTCAAGCAGCGAAGCATAAGCTGGGGTGTTGTGTCCCTAAAGCATGAGGTTGGGAAGAGGTGCAGCGTTCACGCAAAAGGTGGCGCTGTTTGGCGGAATTTCTCTTTCGTCCGGTGTTCTAAGCGGATTTCCAACCCGAGTTGATTTTAAAAATGTATGATTGGTGATAAGAATCCTCGATGGAAAGATATAAAGTCGCTTTTAA
>NC_051418.1:26015633-26016366 GCF_015228065.2 Penaeus monodon
CTGCAATATTCAAGGGAATTCCCACCACACATCGTACCTTCATGAGAGCGTAATAACCGGGCCTTCGTTATAGCAAGGCGCTCCTATGATCCCTAATAACACCTTTCTCGGGAAACCTCCGGCCAAAACTTCATCCAACCGTAAAATAACTTCTTGCCGGAAGTTGAAGAACAGATACAGACTTCCACTCTTGAGAAATGTTCCCGAGAATAACACTTTCTTCGATATCAGGAGGAACGTTGTGCAGATATCGCTTTTTGTAGTATTTTAAGGTCGTTTTTTTTTCTTTTTTTATTGTGGTATCTGGATCTCGTTTTGTTCTTGTTTTTGTCAAGTATTTTTTGGGATATCTAGATCTCGTTTTATTGTTTTTTTTATCAAGTATTTTTTGTGGTATCTGATCTCGTTTTGTTCTTGTTAAGTCTTTTTTTGTGGTATGTGGATCTTATTTTTGTTGCTGTTGTTAGTGTTTTTGTCGTCTTTTTTTGTGGTATCTGGATCTTAGGTTGGCTGTTTTGTTGTTGTAGTTCGTGTTTTTTTTTTTTTTTTGTCTTTTTGTGATATCTTTATCTTATCTTTGTTTTGTTGTTGTTCGTGTTTTTGCCAAGTCTTTTTTTTTGTGATATCTGTATCTTCTTTTTATTGTTTGTGTTTTTTCGTCTTTTTGTGGTATCTGGATCTCAGTTTTGCTTTTTGTTGCTGTTTTTATCAAGTCTGCTTTGTGGAATATGGA
>NC_051418.1:26016393-26016499 GCF_015228065.2 Penaeus monodon
ATCAAATAGTGTTTTCTACAATACCTAAAGTTAGTTTTTGTTATCATTTTATTCATTTATGTATTTTTTTTCTTTGTCGTTTTTTTTCTTTGTCATAGGTATAGCT
>NC_051418.1:26016622-26016748 GCF_015228065.2 Penaeus monodon
ATAGACTAAGAACAGTGTAGATGCTAAAACGGAATCTGCTTCAGTACTCGAGAAAAGGCCATGAGACATACGCGTTCTGTGTATTATTTATCGAACAAAATTATTAACTTACTAGATACGTTTACT
>NC_051418.1:26016833-26017318 GCF_015228065.2 Penaeus monodon
GTCTCTTTACGATCTTCATACCTCAAGTACATTAGTAATTCACATATACGGCACCTCAAGAGCCCCATGATGGACTTGCATACATTAGATGAATAACCAAAGTATCTCAGCTTAGTTGTATGGTATATAAACTCAAACGAAATTACACTCGTGGAACAAAAGGACTCAGTAACCTTGGAATTTTAGATTTAATTGATAAAACATTACAATTGATCATCATCCAGCGCCTTTATATCTACTCCGAAATCACTTAAGTCTAAAACATAATGCCCAGTGAAATACGACTGTTCCTTGTCACAGATCTCATATGTGCGAGACTGGGGCCCTACACATACTCTCGTTATGCCAGTCTTCCCGGAAACCCGTTTTCCCGTTATTGACTGATGCCTGTTCATTTTACCTTCAGATAGTGCCTGAGGCTTTCTTTTGTACCGCATGATATAGCTTATATCAGGATAGTCTTTCTCACGCCTGTCGCATCTCAT
>NC_051418.1:26018111-26018337 GCF_015228065.2 Penaeus monodon
TCGCTGCAACTGACGCCAGTTTCCTTAAGGAAACTGGCAGATTGTCTCTGCAAAACCAAGGCAAATTCCCCCATTTCTGCAAATACTTAGGGAAGTTCTTTCATTCCCATGACGGAGATTCGCGAAAGTTCCACGATAGCTTTTAATGATACATGTACTCTAATTTCCCGGAATTTCAGCAAGGAAATTATATTCATGACGCTGTGACTGCAGTCCAGTCGCTTCT
>NC_051418.1:26020013-26020368 GCF_015228065.2 Penaeus monodon
GGCACATACCTTAATATATATTTTTTTTCTCGAGAGGACAACACACCCTGCTTGAAAGTGCCATCTTCATCAAAGTCACAGCCGACATAACGGCAATATGCGCGCGTTACGAGGAAGCTAAATCTTTGTCTTCAGGAAAGCCAATTATAGAAAATTGCACTTAACCTTTTAAATCTTGAAACGCGGAAGACCGATAATTGGAACGTCGCGGCAAGACCTGACATCTGCTTATCTGGAAACCGTTTCATTGGCTGTTCGGTGAGGTTTCTGAACTGCCTCGGGGAAGGGACAGAGAGCGGGGGAATGAGCGAGAGGGAAGCGGAGAGAAAGGGTGAGAGAGAAAAAGTGGGGGAGG
>NC_051418.1:26020479-26022321 GCF_015228065.2 Penaeus monodon
CGGAATAATTCTAATATAAGCAAATCTACAGATGACCAAATAAAGTGAAAAATTGCAAATTCTCACCGAAAATGTAGTTAGGGTACTTATTCCTACTTCACCTCGCGTTCCTTGTTCATACCTTAAGGATTTTATTATAGCAGTGTTCATTGCGATAAATGTAGAAAAGAGATGGATAAGAAATATTCGCGTGAGATGCATTTAAAATATACCTTTTGTGAAATTCATTCTCATTCAGACAAGTTTCAAAGGATTTCATTTGTAGTATCCGTCACTATCAACGTCATGCACAAACACTTTTACTGCAATTTTGAGAAGTGGTAAACAGACATAAACATAATCAATTGATTTTCACGCAACAGGATCTACAAAATTTTACTTTATTGATGGAATGACCAAACCATGTGGGTCGATGGTTATGTCATGCATGTTTGAGCTTATTGCTTGATTGTCATGCAACAACAGGAGACTGACCTGCCCGACAAGCGAATCGGACGAGTGGCTAAACTTCAAGGATTTTAAACCGGAATTGTTGTGACGCCGACTGTAGTGTCGTTTTTTTCGATTTATCTAAAACAAAAATTTAGCTTTTATCGCGCGGGGAAAGTTTTCGATGTGAAATAAGAAGGCATTTTGATTTTTTTTTTCTGTTTTTGTAATGATTCTGTCATCATCAACTACATAGAAATATAAACCACGTAGCTTTTTAGGCAACAGTGAAAAAAAAAAAAAAATCAATTAATTCATCAGCTGTTTAATCTACAAAAATTCTCCAGTCATCTCCGGCTTAAAAACTAAAACCTACACCCTAAAGCATACAGAAACACCACATACTGTTCCTGCCCCATGTCTAATTTGAAACGCAAATACCCTCAAAGGACAGTCACGCAGCTGTGATACCCTTCTCAGATCCGCCTCACCTCTGCACTGTTTTGCTTCTGGCGAGTCTGTTTGGGATACACGACTTAACGACTTGTGCACCAGTTTAGGAGCTTGTGTAATTGCTAGTTAGATATAATTAAAAGGAAATGGGTTCCTGTTTGATAGTGAGTGTTATTTGGGTTGAGCTCCAGTTGATATAATTAAGAGAATATGGTTTCCTGTTTGGTAATGAAAGTTATTATGGTTGAGCTTCGGTTGATATGTTAAAAAAAAATGGTTTCTCCTGTTTGATAATGATAATTGAGCTCCGGCTGGTTAAAATAGTAGTTATCACATAATGCTAAGTTGTGGAAATAAATGTATTTTTATTCTTACTGAAACGAGGTTGAATATGCGAGGTTAATGATACATGGCCTAATGCAACAGGTGAGAATACTTTTGAGGCAGCACCAACTTGCCATTTATCAAATAATCGTCATTGCGTCCATGTCAATTATCGAATAATTATCACCACGGACCTGTCGTTTATCAAATTGCTATCACCGATCTGTCAATTATCAAATAATTGTCATCATCAAGCTGTCGGTTATCAAGTAATTAGAGTTGAAGTTGTCATTTATCAAATAATCATAATTACCAAACCATGAATCATCAGATAATTAGCATCACAGTTCTGTAATTCATCAAATAATTATAATCAACAAAATATCGATTATGAAATAATAATCTTTCTGGCAGTTATCAAATCATCGCCTCGACGAAAAGAGACAGTTGGCGACACTAAATCTATTTCTCTTTTTTCTGATAAAACAAAACATAAAAAATTGAAAATACAAAAGTAAAAAAAAATGATAATAATAATAATAAGAAAATTAATAAGACTTGGAATATTAAAAAGAGGAAGAAAACGAGGAAAAAGAAAAGTGAAAAAAAGGAAAACAACGAATATATTATCCGCAG
>NC_051418.1:26022351-26022862 GCF_015228065.2 Penaeus monodon
AGCATCCTGAAAAGTTTATTTTTTTCCTTACTCTTTAAACTCGGTGTAACTTTTTTCTTTTCCTAGTAAATAGTTTTTTTTTTTTTATCCACTATTGGTATAAAACACCATGGTATAGTTAAATTTATACCGCTAACTTATATATTTGACTGTTCAAATAATTAATTTATAATGTATTAACAGTAACAATTTCATCAACATTATGAATAAAGAAAATACAAGAATAGCGACACCCTGAAAAAAGCAAGATATAAACGATGTACCACCAATATAATAATACTTATACTCATTCCAAAATAGTCGCATCTGCAACAAGAGCTTTTAGTCGTGAAAATAACTGTAACCGAAGCGACTTATAAACATAAAAAAAAGGTTTCATTCTATGTGCCGCCCAGTCTCGATATAGAAAAATCTGGCAACTCTAGTGGATTTCATTTCGTCAAGTCACTTTTGAAAAAAAAAAAAAAGTTAAGTGCTGAAGGTAGCAATTTTCGATTAAATATGTAGATAT
>NC_051418.1:26022960-26023074 GCF_015228065.2 Penaeus monodon
GCAAACAGAAGTATTAAATGTCAACTGACTGGAAAGAAAAAAATTGGTGAATCACAGTACATTTCCTTTTTTCTTTTTCTTCTTCCACATGCATTCTACCCTTTTGTATGAGAG
>NC_051418.1:26023134-26023298 GCF_015228065.2 Penaeus monodon
CGTATCCAAGAGGGCTACGAGGGTATAGTCTTAACGGCAGCCCGAGAGTCTAGTCAGGCCGGCACACTTCATTCACTTTCCCCGACTCGGAACTCTTCCCCAGTGAAAGTGTTCCGACGTGCTGGCGTTCTCCCCCTCTGCCATCCTCCCAATTCTCTCCAATC
>NC_051418.1:26023636-26023973 GCF_015228065.2 Penaeus monodon
AGTCGCAAATCTTCCCCACGTGCTGTATTTCCCCGAGGAAGTCAGACAAGAGGTTTCATGAATGTTTGTTTATAGGCCTACCTCCCCCCTCCTCCCTTCCCCCCCTGTGTCTCTTTGTTCAAGACGTTTTCCTCCAGAACAGTTTAGATAGGCCTATATCATACCTTTCAGAGTTAGGCCTAAGTAATCTTTTCGTGATTTTAAATATGTCTTAACTTATTTCCAAGGACGCTTTTAGTGGTTAAGCCGAAGGAATTAGTCTCATGCTCGACTCATATTAGGATGTGGTTTTATTTGCATGTGTAACGTTTCGTGTATAAAAATGACTGACAGATGA
>NC_051418.1:26024294-26024362 GCF_015228065.2 Penaeus monodon
CGCATGGAATGGGAAAATAACCATTAAGTCAGATTGGAATTGGGAAGACACGCGAGGGGATCAGAAGT
>NC_051418.1:26024497-26024644 GCF_015228065.2 Penaeus monodon
CTGGGGTTGAAAAATATGAGACACTAGGAAAGGAAAAAGCAGAAATAAACAGAAAAACAAAGTGAAGGAGAAGCAAATAAAAAAAATATATATGCCGATAGAAGGGGGTAATCAGAATCTACGCCCAAAAAAACATCTGGGGTAAAA
>NC_051418.1:26025106-26025216 GCF_015228065.2 Penaeus monodon
ACCCGCAAGTCCTTCCCTTGGGCCGTCTACTCCTGACCACTCTCTCCCAGTGCTCGCTCGACGGTCGTGAGAGGCGGACGTACGAAGCCGCTGCCGGAGCTCCCTTGGCT
>NC_051418.1:26025241-26025375 GCF_015228065.2 Penaeus monodon
TCGCCCGTTGAGGTTCGGATAAAGTTCGTGTTATATCTGCCAGGGGGGGAGTTCCTTCTCGCCTTCGAGGATATCTACGAGTGATGGTGTCCTGCGGGAGATGATATACGGAAGAGTCTGTCGTTTGAAGTGCT
>NC_051418.1:26025426-26025878 GCF_015228065.2 Penaeus monodon
TGACCGCCGTTCCTGTAGTAGAAGGTGAGAGGATCATGGTCATTATTCTTGCTACTTCTCTCGGGGAGATTTTAACAAGACGAGAGATGGTCAGCCCCTCAAAACTGCACACCGTTTATGTTTCCTTCGTGTCTGTCTCACATTTTTTTTATTTGTACCACAATAGCCACCAAGGACATAAGGTGCAATTGCAAGGAATGTAAATCATTGCATGCATTGATAATGACTGCTATTGTCAGTCAAGTGAAGGTAATCGCATTGAAATATTACGGGCAATTGTTTAAGGTTTCAGGTTGCAATGCAGAGGTTTTTTGATCCGCGCAACAGTGCAGGGTGGCTGGGATAGGGGTGAGGGTGAAGTGTGCAGTCTTGACAGTTACTTCGTGGGCATGGTTGAGGGAGGGACCTGCACGTGACGTCACGGACAGCTGGGAGGACCTGCCCCTTCTTGG
>NC_051418.1:26026165-26026322 GCF_015228065.2 Penaeus monodon
CTTTCCTTCACATCTCCATTCTTTCGTTGTTATCCCCCGCTTTCCCTCCTAGGATGTAATAACATAGCTCACTCTCGCCTCAGTAGTTGACAATATCCTGTAGGTTAAATTGGCAGTTACGGATCCTGTGCTGTCAGGGCTGTTTATGAGTTAGATA
>NC_051418.1:26026678-26026772 GCF_015228065.2 Penaeus monodon
TTATGAAGGTAAGCACGGGAGCAAATCAACGCAAAAAAATACTTCTTTATTAACTCGCTCTCGTTCAAAAAACAACAACTAAAGGACACTTCGA
>NC_051418.1:26026809-26027127 GCF_015228065.2 Penaeus monodon
ACGACCATACACCTTCCCTCCTGCATTTTAGGTTAAATTCCCCTTTCTCCGCGGGACACGTGTGACTGCGTGACGTCATGGACTATTTTGAGGTTTAAGTGCAGAAAAATCCAATTTATTTCCTGTAACGGGGCCGAATTTTCCCCTCGATTTTTACCAATATCAATTAGGCAAACATGAACGTTGAATGGGGGGGGGGGGGGGGAGTTCCCTGTGTCTTTATAGGGATTATGATTTTCATTCTATCGTCGCGTCCTGTCTTATTTATTACTGGTGATTTAGTTTTTGCTTTTGTATTAGCTTCGTTTTTGCGTTCTT
>NC_051418.1:26027206-26027273 GCF_015228065.2 Penaeus monodon
GACGGGTTTAACATTGTTAGTAATAATGATGATGATAATGAGCGTGGAGAGAACGCTCAGTGAACAT
>NC_051418.1:26027421-26028780 GCF_015228065.2 Penaeus monodon
CAGTCTGTGCATTTAAACATTCTGTAGTGTAACATGAGGTCACATTTATTTTTATCAACTTCCTTGCTCGTGGCAGTTGAAAACTGTATGTAAAGTTGATCTGCATCACGTTTTGGTGGATGAATCCAATGTAAACTGCTTGAAAAGGTATACTCGTGTGTGAAGTATTCTAAAACGACCAACTATTTACGTGCATGGTTAGATATGTTTACCTTGCCGCCTTACATTTTATTATTATTAAAATTATACATTTTCAGTAGGCAAAAGAAGAAAAAAAATATCTAAGGCTCCTATGCTCGTTTCATTTTCAATACTTATTGTCAAGCTTTTTAATTGTTATGATTCACCTGTTTTGAATAGCTTATAATCCCATAATGTTAAGATACCTTGCATCTGTTAGTGCTAGATTACATAGACATTAGGAAGGACCGTTAAACTTATCTGTATGACATTTCTTGACTGCAAGTGATCAGTTTTCAGGTCGGGGCGTGCAACATCAAATTCTCGTAAGACCGCTGTACAGTTTTACAGTTGCATGTACCCACCCGCTTCATTCCAGGACTGACCCTGTCTGCTCGTAGCCACAGGTTGAGTTCATTCATTTATCGCCGCTTACAGGAACCCTTTTCCGTTGATGTTATCGTAGCTTTTTTGGTTTAAATCTTGTGCAATATGTTGGTAGAACTGATGGTATGGTTTCTTTGTCGACAGTGTTGAAGATATTTCGACGTTAAACTGTGAAAGAAATGTGAATAGGCATCTCAGCGCGCATGCCATTCTCCTTATACGGAGAGCGAAAGTACGGGGGGAGGGGGAGCGGGGAGGGTAAACGACGTGTCTCTTACACATCCATACGCGCGCTCGATCATAAAACCACATTTTAATAGGATGACACGGCAACGACAAAAACAAAAGCCTAAAAAAGGTATAATGAACCGCGAAAAAATCGTGGTGGTTGACTGAACTCGAAGCACCAACTCCAGTTCGATTCTTCAAGGGATCTTGCTTGCCCCACGCTTCGCCTGAAGAACTCAATCACTGTCTTTCAAGGTAGAGGGTTTTCGCACTCGGGCAAGGCTTCGCTACGGCCCGTCAGTCAGCCACGAAGTCTCGTGACATCTGTGGAGCGTCGCGTAAGAACCGCCCGAGTGTTCCACGCGGCGACGAAACAGCTGGCGCCACTCGAAGAGGGTGTCGCAGCCGACATAATCCGCGGGTGTTGTGTCGCTTGCCGGCTCTAAAGCCGCCAAATCTTGGGAGACGCGGAAAAATGGCCGACGCGGGGATTCACGGGGATGAAAATTGTCAACGGCATCGGGAATTATGGGAGTTTTAACAGCGAAACCGTTCACGTTTAAG
>NC_051418.1:26028963-26029449 GCF_015228065.2 Penaeus monodon
CCAATGGAGTGTTGTCCGGTCTTTGGTATTCTTCCGTCTTTCTGAATCGTCATATTTCCCATTCTTCTCCCTCCTCATCGTCCCCTCTTTCAGTACACTTTCGTCCCTGCCATTTTCCATCCCATCTACAAGTAACATTAATCTTCGTTAATGTGTGTTCGACTCTGAACGTAATCTGATGGAATGGTTTTACTTTCATTCAAGTTCGAGAAGTATTGAGAGGAAATTTGCTAAATCATTTGTGTACACGTTTGCTGCTTCCTGGGGCTGTTAATCTTAACGCTTTTATGATAATTGTCTTTGAGAGAGTGGTTTGAATGCCTAACTTTTACATGGATAAATAGCAGTTATGGTTTCTGTAACAGTAAAAATATATTTGGTCGATTGGCTGGGAACTATTTTTATCTATATTTTTTCTTGTTTTTAGTAATTGACATCTAGTTTTCATGTCTTTGTAAGGTATTTATTTCGAAATAGATTGCCAAG
>NC_051418.1:26029521-26030354 GCF_015228065.2 Penaeus monodon
AGGGCCTCATTAAATCAGCATTAATTACCCTTCTAGAAAGTAGCGATGGCGTTAATAGCGTATTTTTGCCATAGGTATAGTCAAAAGATGCAGGTCTCCGTGTCAGTAGATATACCTTTCTAGGTGAAAAGATACAGTTCTCAGCGTCAAAAGATGCAGTTATCAAGTGTTTAAAAAATACAGTTGTCAGTATGAAAACATACAGATTTCGTTGTCAAAGGATGCACTTCACGACGTCCAAATGATAGTTCATATGTCCTGCGTGTGGATGTTTCTTTTCGCAAGGACGGTCATGCGGACGGTTGCGGATACGGTGATACTTCGACTAAGTGCGTCCTTTTTGGATCAGTGTTGGATTTCAGTCGAGGTCGAGCGCCAAGGGTGTGCGTCGGGGTGCATATCCTGTGAAGATTGTAGGGTTATCTTATCCGATGACTCGACAAAAGGCATTTAAAGATGAGAAGCTTTAGGTGTCTTCTGTGACATGGCCCTTTTCGTAGCAATTTGTTTTTATTTTTCTTGTTTTTCTTTAAAGGTAATTATTCCACGCATGATTACTCACCCAAGGATAAAAGCTCACCTCGTAATTCTCCTGTTATTTCCTGCTATTTCCTGTCATTATCCCTTGAAGTACAGGCTCTGAGATTTCCTCTACAAAAGGGGAAATATGAAAACCAAATGTAAAAAAAAGTACAGAAGAACCCAGAGTTACAAGGCTATGAAACAAGAAGGGGATTTTAAAAAAAATGAGTGTAGGGAGCGAAAACGTGGGGAGCTTGAACCCAAAATGGCAGACATCACTCACAAGGTAGAGAGAGTGAGTTGGGTCACCC
>NC_051418.1:26030396-26030580 GCF_015228065.2 Penaeus monodon
GGGGGGGGGGCGTCAGAGTGGGAGGGAATCGAAAGAAAGGGAGAAGGAGGGGTTAATGGAGGAGGATGAGGAGGAAGGTTAAAGGAGGTGAGAGAAGAAAATAGGGCAGGGAGAGAGGCCAGAGGAAAAGAAGGGAGATGGAGGGTTAATTAATGAAAAGGGGAAAGGGGAGGAGGAGGAGGAG
>NC_051418.1:26030821-26031121 GCF_015228065.2 Penaeus monodon
TGAGACTTTGGAGTGAATAATCTATGTGTGTGCAGTTTGCGCTGCTATTGACTGGGTCTTCGCTATTCACCGTATTGCTGCTTTTGCTTGACGTGTCCTTTGAATGGAGTCAAAAGGAGGCATCGTTGAAAGGGCAAGGTGGCGGTGTTCGTAATGTATCACGTCAATAACATGTTGATAAATGATGAAATGCTTGCAGAAATAAACTGCAAAGGTAATCATTGCGGATGCGAAGAGGATGTTGGTTTGCATTGATCACATAGAAAGAAAATTTGACTTACAGATACCTAGCGTGGACTG
>NC_051418.1:26031659-26031842 GCF_015228065.2 Penaeus monodon
TAACCAAACATTTAGTCACATCAGGGGAAGCATACAATATCCTTTTTCTACGAATGTTTTACAATGGTCATATTTACCAAGGACCTTGATATTCTCTCTTTGCTTGATGGCAGGGAAGGAAATGGATGGCAATGCTTAGCCGATTCTGTGAAGGTCGAAGGAAGAAGAAGGAAAAATGAAGAA
>NC_051418.1:26032062-26032185 GCF_015228065.2 Penaeus monodon
AAGACAAAGAACAACACGAGAAAAAAAGAAAAACTATAGATTTCCTTCTGCAAGTCATGAAATGTTGAATCCATGACCAGGTCACCTTTATTGAGACAATCTATAAATGTGTTTCTTGCATTT
>NC_051418.1:26032346-26032636 GCF_015228065.2 Penaeus monodon
CGTTTACTCATATCCGAAGTTTGCGAAAGCCCACGCATTTGGCCTAAATATGCCTTACCTTTCAAGGCGAGAAAGTGTATATTTGAAGCCCCTCTTTTAAAAAACATCTTCAAAGCCCGACATGATTACACGCCATGCTGACGTTTTTATAGCGCGTTCACGAACACCCAAATAAATGATGTTGTAAGTTATGCAAGAACACGTGAGAACAGCCTACTCACGCACACGAACGGGCACACGTGCACGCACCTTCTCTTTCACTTCTTGAGTCAGGAGGAGTGGGGGAGGGT
>NC_051418.1:26032673-26032831 GCF_015228065.2 Penaeus monodon
TTAACACACAACTTCACTTTCTTTTTTTTTACGCGTCTTCGAAAGCCTTTCTCTCTCAATCTCTGTCTTTTACAGGCAAAAGGGTGGTCTTAAATCGCCAGCTCTGATTTAGAAACAGACTTTGAGACTTTAAGTTGGCTAATAGGATTGGCCGGGGG
>NC_051418.1:26034230-26034392 GCF_015228065.2 Penaeus monodon
CAGTCGCATCTAAACTCGAATGATAAACACTTTAAAGCCAAGCGCACAGCAGGCGAGTGGAATGAAGGCGAAAGGCGTCATGCAAGAATCAGAGGCTCAGTAACAGCTGGAGGGGGAGCGGAAGGCAGCTGGCGGAGTGAACGGGGAGGGGCGAGCAGGACA
>NC_051418.1:26034445-26034540 GCF_015228065.2 Penaeus monodon
CAGCAAGCAGAGGGTCGGCGGGCGTGCAGTGCCCTCGTTTGACCGAGATAGGAAGCAGAGCCGGTTGAGGGGAGAGCAGTAAGCAGTGTCGCGTC
>NC_051418.1:26035369-26035610 GCF_015228065.2 Penaeus monodon
ATAACAAGGCAAGGGAAGAGTAGTAAGTATTAACGGTCCTCCGTGTTTAGGCAGAAGGTTCTTCGATAAACACTGCATTGATGTCACCGTCTTTTAGCAAACATAGCGGGCTGAGATGACATTAAGGCTTTTTTTTCTATTATTATCACTGTGAATAAGGTCTTTGTGTGACTGAGGTTGGATGGTCAGAGAGAGATATATGAGGCCATGGCAGTGCGACGTGCTTACAAAGATACCAGTG
>NC_051418.1:26035925-26036103 GCF_015228065.2 Penaeus monodon
TTTGAAATTCCAAATCGATTTAATGACACTGTCTCCACCTTAACTACCCCTGCGAACCAAAGTCCGGCACTCATTGGCACTCCCGGCACGAGTGAGTAAAACCCCGGACCTCCTGCTCGGGATTTCGCTCAGGTCTCCGTCGGGCTTCTGCTTGGCGATCGTCTTCCTCTGCCTTCTT
>NC_051418.1:26036662-26036828 GCF_015228065.2 Penaeus monodon
AGTAATGAATATCTTAGTCGATGTCCAATTTTTTTTTCTCTCTCTCTTTTCGTAGAACCTCCCCTTAAACACGCCTCGATAACCTTTCCTCATGCATATTTCTGGACAGGTCACGTCAGTCACCCCAGGCTTCCTTCGTTGCAATTTCTCGCTTGCAATGTTGCAT
>NC_051418.1:26037409-26038005 GCF_015228065.2 Penaeus monodon
ATGTGTGTAGGTTGCTAAGTACTGCCGATGCATTTTTCTAGGACACGGCAGGTCATCGAGATGTTGCAAGGCCTGTTGCACTGCACAGGGTCCCAACAGGATTGCAAGGAGGTCTGGTGCGTGTATATCGCTGGCATCGTCCATTGCAACGCACTTTTGAAAGTCTTATGATATGCTTTTTTTCTTCCTTATTTCTGCAGGCAAGTCATGTTGCAAAATGTATTGAACAGTATCGGATGTAACTAGATCATAGTGAATCTGTTTATCCTAATGTCGAAGGTATGATTTGTATTATGAATTACTCATGACTGTCTAAGAGGTGATAATGTTGCAGCCCGCGTTGCAGTTGCAGGCGATGTCGGTAAAATACGAAATGACTACAGACACTCTTGACAAGAGGAAGGTTTGCAACATCGCATAATTGACTACCTTGGTCGCCGAGGTGGGAATGCAAAGCCCCTGGACAGCGAGGGAGGAACATTACCAAGGCGGGTTTTTGCCTTTGCCTTCTGTGCCGATAAGCCTGGTAGATGCGAGTGTTTGTGGGGGGGGGGCGCGGAGGAAACTATGGTGACGGCATGTTTTTCCATTTAGGT
>NC_051418.1:26038245-26038422 GCF_015228065.2 Penaeus monodon
TCCAGTAGACAAGGTGATCGTCATACAGTCCTGCGGCCGTCGTCATGTTCCACTAACATGCAGAACACACAAGATTTGCCGCCATGACCAAGTGTTTGCTTTTCCTTCAAGCGTTTTATCGATCGTTCGTATTTTTCCTTTCACAGTGAGAACAGAGAGGGAAGAACGTGCAGACTA
>NC_051418.1:26038461-26038592 GCF_015228065.2 Penaeus monodon
CGGGTTTGCTCTCATTTCAAAAGATTTCGTTTGAGGCGGATTGGAGGGTTTTAATAGGTCCGCTAATGTGTTGGTTTTCGTGTGTGATTCCCCCCCCCCCCTCTTTCCTCTCTGTTCTGTTTCTGTTTCGG
>NC_051418.1:26038916-26039562 GCF_015228065.2 Penaeus monodon
AGGCGCTCGTGCTTGTCAACAAAACACCGGCGTATCCAGAACCTTCTAATAAACACGGGGGAGATCTTGCGAGCTTCATATCGTTCTGCCCATAACGCCGTGTTGGAAGATAGCAAAATGGGCCGTACGTTCCATGAAATTCAAGGCCGAAGCTGTTGTTATCGAACTAGACTGCGTGGAACAGCGCCCCTTGTTCTCCTGGTCATTAGACCTTCAAGGCATGATGGGCCTTTCAATCAAGTGTCCTTCGGGAAAGTCGGAGCAATTTTCTTGTTGATAATATCCCTCGGCGACTGATTTATTTGCTTGATTTCGGGCTCCTGTTGACGTGGGAATAAACTTCGCCTTATTTCGAGACAGGAACTCGGTCAGGCCGGTTAGCTCGGAGTAGCAGAGGCAACGAAACGCCTCTTCGGTGCATTTGCATAAACCGTTACTCCCTCTGTTAGCTCGGCAGCCGAAGTCAGTCAGGAGACAAATTAGTCTGGGAGCAATTCAGTCAGGACCCAAATCAGTCAAGAGCCGTATTAGTTCAAAGGTCTCAGAAACTAAGAATCAGTCAGAAGTTAAGTCAATCGAGAGCCAGATCAGTCAGAAGTTTGGTCAATCGAGACCAGAATCAGTTAGAAATCTTTTCAGTCGACAC
>NC_051418.1:26039615-26040160 GCF_015228065.2 Penaeus monodon
TCAGTCAAGAACCATATTAGTTCAAGGGCCAAGTTAGTTAGAAACCAAGTCAAAGGAGAGCCAAATCAGTCAGGAGACAAGTCAATCGAGAGCCAAATCAGTCAGAAGCCAAGTCAATCGAGAGCCAAATCAGTCAGAAGCAAAGTCAGTCGAGAGCCAAATCAGTCAAGAGCCAAATCAAAGCAGCGCCACCAGCCGTGGCTCAGCCCGGGCGACAACACTGCGTACGACCCTTGCATGTGGAATTAACCCACATGCGCTGGGAGGCACCGCCGCTGAAGTGACCTGGATGCAGAAGCGAACTGGTTGCTTGGCTTACCTGGCCATAAGCAAGTCCCACGTGCCTGGGTGGCCCCCCTTGCCCGCTGCATGGCCAAGCTGGTCCCCGGAGTTGCTTTTCGAAGGATTGCAAAACACTCTCAGGACCTTTTAGACTGCGGAGTACGGGTTCTCTCGTCTCCTGCAGTGGGAGCTAACTATTGGTCAGCCTTACAGGGTAGTAGCCGCTCGCAAATGTCAGTTGGAAGAGGCAAAGGAGGGTGAAA
>NC_051418.1:26040282-26041298 GCF_015228065.2 Penaeus monodon
CGACGCATATTTAAAAATGTTCAAGAACTCCACGACGATCTGTTAGGATCCTGCACCTTGTCAGTAGCGTGGACTGACCCGAACGGGAAAAAAGGACGGTCTCGCTGTTGCTAATTTGGAGTCCAGCTTCAACTGGATACGAGGGTGTGGTCGAGTAAAGGTATAGAGGGGCAGTTAGCGGGTATCGAGTAAGGGTTCATCCAGATAACGGTTTAAATGAAAGAGGTTGATTGCTAGATGGACACGTTTGCGGACTGAGAATAACTAAGGGTTGAGAATAACTTACTTGTTTGTTTATATACTTGTTTAATTGTCACTTGTTTGTTTTGTTGGCAGTATAGAATTTTTATTATCACAAGGAGGGAAAAAAAAATACGTGCCATTTACGTCATCACATTGCTTGTCTCCCCCCCCCCCTCTTTGTGGCCATTGTTCGTACATATCCTCGGGTGATTCAGTGTAATAAGTATACATCGTCCAGTATAAGGTATGTGAGACGCGGCCTGGGTACAGTGAGGACGGGATTCATGGTGTATGATGACAAGCCGAAAAAGGAGAAGGGGAAGAGGTGGGTAGGGGAGGAGGGAAGAGGAGAGGAAGGGGGAGAAGGAAGAGGGAGATAGGACGAGCGGGAAGAAGGTGAAAGGAAAGAGGGGAGGAAAGAGGGGAAGAGGGACGAGGGGAGGGTAAGGGGAAGATAGGGAAGAGGGAGATAGGGTGGGAGAGGGAAGATGTATGGGACAATGGGCGAGGTGAGGATGGGGGAAAGAGGGGGAAGGAAGGGCGTCTGAAACGTGCCCGGAGACGACCCAGTTTGCTGGAGGATTATTGTACTGAAGTGTTTGGCGTCTCGCTTGAATTATCCGGATGAGGAGACAAGAGAAGCTTGTGCGTTTGCGCTTCAGCTGCCTGCCTTCGTTGCGAAAGTGTGAATTCCGTACAGCAGGGAATTCGTCTCTCGTGTGCATATAAGAGGTAGTGAACAAATGTATTTTGCTTTATGTATTACCGTATGT
>NC_051418.1:26041331-26041467 GCF_015228065.2 Penaeus monodon
CAATATATATCGTTGTACCAGTACATCTGTTTACTATTACCTCTTCGTACGTGCATCCTGGGCGAAACGCGAGGCCAGTAATTAGGAAGAGGGTTACTCATCCCCGAGTTGTGTAATGAAACCTGAGCTTTGTTGC
>NC_051418.1:26041667-26041804 GCF_015228065.2 Penaeus monodon
CATATCCAGCGGTTTCGTCATATCCCTTTGAAGGAGCATCACCTCATCATCTTATCTTTCCTTTTGCTCTCGTCTTATGTCTCCTACTAGTGTGCGTTCCCTTCCCCCTCGACCTCTCTTGTGCAATTTCCTCAACT
>NC_051418.1:26041837-26043263 GCF_015228065.2 Penaeus monodon
GACCCCCCAAGTTCCCCTCCTTATCCTCCTCTGCATTCTCCCTCTCATCCTCGACCCCTCCTGTACAAGTTCGCATCTCCTCCCCGTCCATCTCTCTCGACCTCTCACGTACAATTTCCTCAAATTCCCGTCCTCATCATCTATATTTGTCCCTCCCTTCGATTTCGCTTCTACAATTTCCCCAACCCCCCTCCCCCCTCTTCCATTCTCCGTAAGCTCGGCTTGGCTTTTACAATTTTCTTAAGTTCCCTCTCCTCCCCCTCGACCCCCCTCTTTTTATAATTTTCTGTAGTTCCCTTCTCCCACCCCTCCATTCCCCCAGTCGCTGTACTCTTTTGCAAACCCCTCAGCCCCCCCCCCCCACACACACAGAAAGATCTCTGCTCAGCACCTCCTCCGCCATCCGAACCACTATGCAAACTCGACCTTTTAACTCCTTCCCTTACATTGTTCTCCTGGGAGCTAACAAAGAAAGGGTCGGTGTGTTGGACAATGAAAACACCTCGGTCGAACGGTTCTGTAGTGCATTTTTTGTTATTTATTTCGTGTTTTGTTTTTCATTATTTCGTTATTTTAAATTATTTCGTCAATGTGGTTTATGTTTATTGTGCAGGGTTATATATTAGGTGTTATAGATTCGTTGATAAAGTCGCCAAGAAGGTAGTGACACTAACGGTTGAGAATGAGACAGTCGTTCGGATTAAACAAGGGATTCGAACAATTTTGTCTTTGGTGAAGACAGTTGTCTAAACGATTCAAACATTTTTGTCTATGGAGGAGAGTCGTGTGAATTAACAAACAATTCAAACGCTCTTGTCTAACGGGACGCAACGCGAGTAGGTAGCTGGGTCGGGAAACAGGATTGATACGAAAAGTAAACGGGAATTAACAAGAAATGGATAAAGTCCCTTATTATGGATGAAAGCTAACCGTTTTCTTTCGTGTGAAATTACACATGTATCTGATTTTTTTTTATTACGATATTAACTCAAATAGATGGAATAGAGCGTCCATCGATTCAGTACTTTGATGTAATTTGATGAGTTAGAGTAAACGACCCTGGGCATAGCAAAGTAACTATTACAATATAAAAGGAATAAAAAGGAAGGGGAAAGAATAGAAAAAAGTGCCTGCAACGAAAACAAACAAATGAAAATAGAAGCAGAGGAGCAACAGGCCAGTAGCGTAAACAAGCACACGGCGCGCGTGAGTCTGCTGTTGTCGAGTAGTTAAGGCGTTTAGGCGAGGCAGGAGTGAGCAGTTGGTGGGCGGAAGGGGTGACGAGCAGAGGAGGGGGGGGGGGTTCAGGGGTGGTTTCCAAGAGATAGGGGGGCGGGGGTAGGATTAATAGTTAATAAGGAAAATTGGAAGAAGGAAAATGAAGAAAAGAAAGAAGAAAAAGGAAAGAGATGTAGGAAGAACTAAT
>NC_051418.1:26043346-26043446 GCF_015228065.2 Penaeus monodon
AGTAAATGAAGCAGAAAGGCATTAAGGTCATTTTATTTTACTACTTTTACATTTCGTGAACGGCATTCCTCGTGAGTTAGGCGTTAGGATGCGTTGTGTG
>NC_051418.1:26043610-26043841 GCF_015228065.2 Penaeus monodon
GCATGTGTCTGTATGTACCTCCGTGTCATCATACATGGGCGTGTTTGCATCTGTATATCTGCATGTGTGCCTGAATTTACTTTATTAAATGTTCCCAAGCATGCGGGCGTATGCATGTGATTGCAAAATGCACTTGAACCTTCACCTGGACCACGTGCGGGCGTGATAGTAGTTGTCAGTCACTAAGCGTGAGCGAGTTCAAGCATTTAAGGTGCAGTACCCCCCCTCAAC
>NC_051418.1:26043926-26044141 GCF_015228065.2 Penaeus monodon
AGCATCTGCATCCTTTAGTACCCCCAACCTCCCCCTTCTCCTGTATCCCTTAATTCCCGTACCCCCCCTCCCCCCCATCTGCTTCCTTTAGTACCCGTGCCCTTATCCTCCTACCCCTGCCCCCCACCCCCTCTCATACAACCCTCTCAACAGCTGGCTTCTGCAACGTTGACGGAGAGGAAATTAGAGAAGGGGGGATAAAAATATGAAATGTG
>NC_051418.1:26044443-26044667 GCF_015228065.2 Penaeus monodon
CGACGGATTTAATGCACAGAAGTGGATAGAATTTATTACAATAGAAAGAAGAAAGAAAAAAAGTAAATAAGATGATGGCGTGTAGGATGTGCGTAGAGAAGAAAGGAAGCAATTTAAACCAAGAAAGAAAAAAGAAAGAGAGATAGAATATAAAAGAATAGAAAGACAGAGCGTAAAAAAGAAAAGAAAAGTGAAAAAGAAACCAAAGAAACTGAACGAACTAG
>NC_051418.1:26044689-26044903 GCF_015228065.2 Penaeus monodon
AGAAATAAAATGCGAAACATATAAGAAAATGAAAGAAAGAACACGGGAATAAAGTCAAAGAAATAAAAAAAGACAATAGCTTCCCACAAGGACAGGGTGTCGTGGAGGTGGATTTAGATCGCCGTTGTGTTGTAAAGTCTGCTTTTGCGGTCGCCGGCAGCCAATTTCGGTACGTGGGAGGCATTACCGAGGACTGGGTGAGGATTTTTTTTCC
>NC_051418.1:26045178-26046919 GCF_015228065.2 Penaeus monodon
GAACTAATATCGCATCACAGAAAAGATATATGGATATGATCTTGGCATAGAAATATTCGCAGACCAAACGGAAAACCAGAGCTCGTAGATTCGTTAAAGTCGCATTTTAATCACAAGTCACATTTTGGTCATGATTCATATTTTAGTCATTCTCTTGTAACTGAAATACTGGTCCCAGAGATGTGATTCAATTTGTCTTGCTTTAAAACTAGTTCAGTGAGGCAAGATGACTCAGCGTGACTGGACGCACTGCTCGGAGTTACGGTAAAGTTTGCATTCAAGCATTCACAGGGCCCTGGCCTGATATACCAAGGATATATCTCGTGCTTGCCAGTGCGTTAGGACCAGGATAGCGTGACACTGCTGATAGCGCCAGTGCGAAGGTCCTCTCTCACACTGCTGCACTGTACCCGCGCATGGCAGTTGGTATAGAGTGCCATGGCTGAGCAGCTTTACAACTGGGATGCTGATGAGTGTTTTCCCTTCGTCTCTCTACTCTTCTATCGCCTTTCTTATCTCTATCTCATGCCCTTCGTCCCCCACCCTCTCACCCCGCTCCTTCCTCCGCCCATAATCCCCCTTCTTCCCTCTCTGTCCTCCTAACCACCTCTACGTCACCCTTACCCCCCACACCCCATGACTCCTTCTTAAACTCCCCTCTCAGGTCCCACCCTCTCTACACATACCTCTCGTCACCCTCTCCACGTCCTTTACTCCCCTCTCATCCCATTCTCAACCCCCATATCGCTTTTCAATCCCTTTCCCTATCCCACTCACCTTCACACCCCTCTCTTTGCTCCACCCTTTTACGTACACCTTGCTCGTCACCCCCCCCCCTCTTTCCATCTCTCTAATTACTCCCACTTTACCCTTCACTCCTCTCTCCCCAATCCTCACCCTTATCTCCGTCTCCCTCACCCCCCTCATCAACACCCGTCCTTCCGCCCCCTGCACCCTCACTCTCCTCCCTCACGCCCCTTCTCCATCCTCACCCTCCCTTACACCCCCTTTCCACCCCCATTCCTCCTCCCTTCACCTCTGACGGTGCGTGAAAACGACGCCGTGACTGCACCACTCGCAGCTCCGTCGGGAAGCAGATGGCTCACCGCTATGAGGTGAAGATGTCGAGGAGATGCACCTGTGAGACCGTCGGAGTATAAGGAGGTCGCGGAGGGTGATGTTACGCAGGAGTTCGTCTTGATATCAGCGATGTAGGGTTTCGCTCTGATGTCAGCGATGTCTTGGTGCGAAGGTGGTGGCACTGTCTTGATGCCAGCGATGGGGATTTTGTCTTGATGTTGGCGATGTCATAGGGCGAAGCAGGACTGCCTTTTGATGTCAGCGAAGAGGATTTCGTCTTGATGCTATCGATGTCTTGGGTCGATGAGCATCCTATTTGATCAAATAGCTTTGTTTCGAAGATGTTTACGTAATGGGTTAAGTCTTATAGCCTTTGCGAGTCTTGGTAATGTTTAAGGACCTTGCTACGACTGTAAAGGTTCAGAGAGCGCTATTTGGTGATTATATTGAGTCTCACAAAATGCAAATGAAGGGCATATTGATGAACAGATGTAGATTGCTACATGAATACATAAATGAATAAGTTGATCTAGCATGCATCCACACGCACGCACACACACATAAAAAAAACCTGAGCGCGTGCGAACAAGCCTTAGAAAGTTGCAGTTCTGGAGTTGTTTTACGTCATATGACCAGAAATGAGAGTTGTGACGCCAGGTGC
>NC_051418.1:26047446-26048105 GCF_015228065.2 Penaeus monodon
ACGCTTTGATAAAAAAGTAACGAGGAAACAGCTGATGGAAAGCGAGAGAAAAAAAAGAAATAAAGAGGAAAACAAGAAGTGAAAGCAGTAAGAGGGATTTTCGCCCGGTGACGCAACACTTTCCCCCTCCCCCTTCCCCCTCCCTCCCTCCCTACGCCCTCCCTTCACCCCTCCCTACGCCCCTCCCCCTTTCACCTTCACTTCTTACCAACTTGTTCCTCCACAGTTCCGCCCTCACTTCGTACCTTCCCCCCACCCCCTCCCTTTTCCATCGCTTCACCCCCCCCCTTCCTGGCTCTTACACCCCACTATTTTATCCCCATTCTCTCTCTCCCCCACACTCTTCACTCTCTTCCCCTTCCGTCTTCTTCGCCTCCCTTCCTCAACTCGATTACCTTACATCCTCACGCCTTTCTCACTCCTTCATCCCCTCCTTCACCCTGATTCATCTCCTCCCTCACCCCTCTGCAACCCCTCCCTCACCCCTCTGCACCCCCTCCCTCACCCCTCTGCACCCCCTCCCTCACCCCTCTGCACCCCCTCCCTCACCTCCTCACCCACGACGCGCGCCCAACAAGGTGTCCGTTCATGTCGGGAAGGGAGGAACAAGGCGTTCTTCGGAAGGACGCTGCTCCGACCTTTCGACAGGGAGAGCTAGA
>NC_051418.1:26048219-26049339 GCF_015228065.2 Penaeus monodon
AAAGAGAGATGGAGAAAGGGTGCTAAGAGAGAGATGGGGAAAGGGTACTGCAAGGGAGACAGCAAAACGACGCTAAGAGAGCACTAAAAGGGAGAAGGGTGAAGGGTGAAGGAAAAAAAATGGGAGATGGGAGGGGTCCACGGTGCTATATATATATTTTTTTTCTCTTAAAGGAGAGGGCGTGTGACCTTTTGCAGTGACTTGCAGAGGGGGGGGGGAGGGAGAGAAGGGTGTGTCAGAGAGGTCATGAAATTGAATTGGGTGTCTTTTCGTTGTTAATTGGGCCGAATTGGTCGTTACGAATGTGACTTCCTCTCTCACTCGCCCTTACTGTGTCTCTCGCTTTTTTACACATATGCCTGTGACCCTATACTGCTTGGCGTGGGTGTCCATTCTCGCTTTATGGAGAATAAACGGCGTAAATAGCGGTGGTATTTTAATCGACGTATCGCATTTCTTTTGTTTTTATTTCTCCATTTATATGGTTTATTATGTTATTATCCCCCCCCCCTTTTTTTGTCGTGCAGCTGTAGAATTTGTGTTTGTTTGTCGTTTCTCCTCTGTGTTCGCACGCGTGATAATGTCTACTCGGCACATTATCTGTCTCTGGCCTAATGGGATTTAATTCTTCTCATTAATTGCAGTCTCTCATTGTTTGTTGCTCATTAAGGTTGCCAAGTAACCCATTTCTCGTCCCTTTTTTTAGCTCTTCTGTGATTGGTCGGCTACTTTTGTCTACCTTATTTTCTTGAGAGTGTGCATACACTTAATAACTTTATTTGTAGATATGCTCGGATTAATTTCAGTAGCGACAGACAGGCCAGGACTGATGTTAAAGTAACTCTTTTTTTAATAATTTAATTTCAGATACTTTGAAATGAAGAGTATATCTATCTCCGGAATATGTATTATATGCGGTGACACCCCCCCCCCTCCCAAGCCACCAGCTCTCTTTACAGCCCCCCTCCCCCTCGCCACCCTGACATCAGCCGCCCTGGGTCGGTTATGATCCAGAATTTGCGAGTTGAAATCCCTTCCTTTGACATTTCTGTGATGGAAATTTGGATCCATTTTAGCCTCCTGTCGACGTCCGGGGTTAATGTGTCGGTGTGATATTAAC
>NC_051418.1:26049449-26049868 GCF_015228065.2 Penaeus monodon
TTTATAAATATTCGCCAAAAGAAGCTACAAGGGACACTAGTCTAATTGTATTTTTACTTATTTTTCCCTCCCGAAGACATTTTTCCTTACCGCATGACGCGAAGACAAGAACAGGAAATATCAAAATCATTCTTTTATTATTTCTTTATTATTAACCTCTTTTTTTTGCGTGTGTCGCCGGTGCTTGGAGAATAAGTCACACTTACCTCGCAGTTACGAAGGGCCTCGGCATATCCCGCGGAAACAAAACATGGAAATATGAGCAGCGAGAGAGAGTGCAGCGGTGGGCGAAGACGCGGATGGCCCCTCCGTCAGGTGGGCGTAGGGGCGAAAATCATTTGCAGCTCTGATCTTCCGCCTGCTGCCTCGGGAAGGGAAAAGTGCGGAGCGACGCGACCTTTACCGCCTTCGCATCTCGG
>NC_051418.1:26050908-26051025 GCF_015228065.2 Penaeus monodon
TTCTGGCTGATGGGTGTTTTCACAATCGTGTAGTTGCCTCCCGCTGCTTGCTTTTTGTCAGTCACACCTCGTCCTTTGCCCTTTTGGAGAACGCTATGTGACGGTCATCATGCTGGA
>NC_051418.1:26051597-26051795 GCF_015228065.2 Penaeus monodon
CACTGTCATATTAGGAATGTCTTTCTTCTATTTTGTCTTGTCCTGCAATTCTTTCGCCGCCTGGTCCTCCTCCTCTTCTGTCACTCGATTCCTCGTTGCAATCATCTTGTTTTGGTTCGGGTCTCCTGATTATCATTCTTGTGTGGCTATTCTTCGCTTTGTCCTTTTTCTTCCTTTTTGAATTTCTTCGTAAGTCTC
>NC_051418.1:26051905-26052038 GCF_015228065.2 Penaeus monodon
ACTCTCTCATCACCCTCATCCTATCTCCCCAAATGCCCTACCCCATTTCTACTCACCATTTCACTCTCACACCTTTTTCCTTCCCTCTCCCCTTTACCCCCCCTCTCTCTCCTCTTATTGCACAAGCATCCCA
>NC_051418.1:26052188-26052688 GCF_015228065.2 Penaeus monodon
TGTTCCCTCTCACCCATTACAGCTTCACCCCCTTCCACTCCTTACCTCATGTCCCCCCTTGCCCCCCCCCCCTCACAGCACGACTTTTCTGTAGTCATTATGTCTGGCTACATGATGACTTCGTGCGACTGTTAAAGCGAAGGAGAAAAAAACGTATTGTGTGTGTGTGATTGGATTGCTAGGAAGGTTGAAAAGGTCGGTTAAAAAGGTCACTGTCTAATAACTGGGTTTTTCGAATTGGGCGGAACGGGTGGGAATGGAGCGTTCGCGCGCGATTCGAATTGCTGCGAGTCTAAGGCTGGGAGGAAATGATGAGGGATGGAGGATTGGGTGTAGGGATTTGAGGTGAAGAGGTTCGGCAGTGTCTGTGGCCGGGCTCTGGGATTGGGAGGCGAGATGAGCTGCGAGATGAAAATCCACAAAACGAGATGATATGACAGATGCCAAGGAACGCTGTGGATAGAAGCGTGTGTAACGCACTGGATTCGTCATCAAAATTA
>NC_051418.1:26052919-26053329 GCF_015228065.2 Penaeus monodon
ATAACATGTTTTGATGAACATTGTAGTATAAAAACAGAAATCACCATATTCTGTGAAGATATCCAAGAAATCTAAAACCTAATTGAGATACTACTTCAGTTCCAAGAGCTTCCACATTTTATTTTGAGCGTCTGAGGAAAAAAAAAAAAGATTAGAAATTAAAACTTTTCCTCACCTGAGAATCTATCGTTATTTTTGTTTCCGTGGCGGCCGCTTTGGGATCTCGGGAAATGGATGTAATGACATGCAGATTACGCGCCATTAGAACCGCCGCTGCATAATCCGGGACTTCTTAAGAGACGCGCGGTCGCTAAATAAACGACTTTCCCATGCAGTTTCTTTGGGCTGCTTTGTTTAGTTGCCCTTTTTTATCTTCTGATAAGGGGAATTATACGGGGATAATCCTAATT
>NC_051418.1:26053410-26053831 GCF_015228065.2 Penaeus monodon
CCTATACTCCTTTATATATGTACACAGATGGATTAATAGATAAACACAAGTTGCAATCTCAACTTTCCATAACTGTTTGCTATATGAAGCGACTGGTTACACACAAAAAAAATATACTTCTAAACGTCGTAAGTTCAAGTCTGGTTCTTTTGGTGTATAAGGCCCCGAATGGCTCAGTAAAAGGACGCAATATTCCGCGAAACGATGATAGTATTTCCCCTCAACTGCCTTGATTTTCCAATTTAAGGGTAGTTTCCGCCTAACTTCCCATTTCTCCTTAACAACCCCCTAATAGTCTGCTAGGTTCGCGAAACTACGCTACTCAGCTCACTTACCCGAAGTAACCTTATTTACCTCACTTCTTCTCAGCTCATCAAAGTTCATTTCATCTAATCGAACTTCTTATAAACTAACTTCAAAT
>NC_051418.1:26053865-26054442 GCF_015228065.2 Penaeus monodon
TCACTTCTCCGAACTTCCCCGTCACCTGACTCAATCTCGTGTCACTTTCCCTAGCCTCACATTGTGCATGATCACTAGACATATCATTGCTTCACTTCCCTTATGTTACCTACTTAACTTCAGCAAACATAGCCTAAGTCGGCCTCAAGTTTTCCTACTCTCACCAAACCTGATTTCTCCTAACCTAGCGTAACTTGACTTCACTTCACTTAACCTGATGTAACCTACATACACTTCACTTAATCTAAGTTAGACAAACTCCAATTCACATAACCCATTTAATCTAAATTCACCTCATATCACATAACTTCACTTCACCTAACCTCATCTCGCCTAACCTCATCTCACATAACTTCATTTCACCTAACCTTATCTCACATAACTTCACTTCACCTAACGTCATTTCGCCTCCTTCCTCTGTATAAGCGAAAGGGTCGACGTCGCGTTTTCGATTCAGAAGAACTTGCCTCATTCTTCTAGACGACCGCACACTCTCCCCTCGTTTCCCCTCTTAACGATGTCTCTTCTTCCATGAAGGCGCTCTCGTTTCGTCAGCCCCCCCCCCCTCCCCCCATGC
>NC_051418.1:26054775-26055022 GCF_015228065.2 Penaeus monodon
AGCGAATTATGTGTAGCCCCCTTTCCGCCTCCTCGCAACGCATGACTAACATAACCGTAGTTCATGATGAGGGAAGAGGAGCACTAACCTATAATACAGGGTTAATGGTTGTTAGGTAATGTGTGCGTGGACACAAATTTTAAGAATATTAACTTCTCATCAAGGGTTTCCCCAGGGACAATGTTTAAGATTTTTTTTTTTTTTGATGATGAGAGTGAGTTTAGAGACGTGGTTGGGTTGGAAAATT
>NC_051418.1:26055280-26055501 GCF_015228065.2 Penaeus monodon
AGAAAGAAAAAATTGTCTTCCTAGAAAAAAAGTCTCGCACGTATGCTGAAACTCCTGCCTAAATATAATAGCGTCTTTACATCTTTAGACCCACCAAGAGACAGAGTAAAGATATAAAAGAGAATGAAAATGGAGCGAGGGAATGGGAGGAAGAATGAAAGGGGGAATGAGAAAACAAGAGATGAAATTGGAGGAGTCTGCAAATCTTGACAGACCCTTCC
>NC_051418.1:26055816-26056137 GCF_015228065.2 Penaeus monodon
TTGAGAAACTGAGACTGACACTTTGATGAAAATACTCTTGTAATAAAAAATTATTTAAACCCATGTAACATTATACGAATCGAGTAATGTGATAGGCAGATGATTGGCTGAAGGCACGCAATTGATAATGATAATGGGAGCAACAGAAAACGGGAATTATAGGAGTGGGGGGTTGGATTACAGGGGGAACTCAAGTGTTTGATGTAATTATGCAAATTGTAGTGCTTGGGGCTGTTTTGCAAGCAGGTAAGCAGAGAGGTAGAGGCTGTTTAGGTCGGCACTACCTGTCTCCTGTCTTATGGCTGCTGTATGTCGTTGGGT
>NC_051418.1:26056184-26058499 GCF_015228065.2 Penaeus monodon
CAAAGCGTCCTGTCTCTGTATATAAAGTTAATATCCGTTTATGTTCATCCCTTCCATCTCATTTTTATTCTCCATCATTATTTTCCCAGTGTGCGTATGTATCTCTCTTTTTTTATTCCTTTTTTTATCATTATGATATTCCTTATCTGTCGTTTTCTTCCTTTTCGTTATCGCCGGTTTCCTTCATCTTTCTCTCTTCACACTCTATTTTTCTCCCTTCGTTCATTCCTTTTCCATATCCATTCATCTCCGTCTCACTCCATCCCATCTTTATCTCTTTGTTTTTCATGTTCCCATTCTTTATTACATTTCTTACTCTCCTCTATTTATCCACTCTCATCTAATTTCTTCTCCTCTTTCAGTTTGCAGTTATTCCTTTTTCTTCTCATCGCAATTTCTTTTGATTTCTCTCTCTTATATTCTTTCCATCACATTTTCTTTCTCTTCTTCACTTGCCACCACTATTCATTTCTTTTTTTTACTTCTCTCTTCGTTCCTAAGCCGTTTCTTCCATTTTCCTTTCTCTTTCCGGTATTTTCTTCTTCTTCTCATTTTTCGAATCTATTATCATCTATGCCAATATTCCCCCTTCTACCACAATTTTCTTCCTCTTCTCTTTCCATCATCATTTATTCCATTTCTTATCTTTCCTTCAATATTTATATTCTTATTCCACTTTTCCTCTCTTCGTTCATTCACTTATCCTCCTCCTCTTTCATCACCTTTTATTCTTTTCCTTCTCTTTCCATCACTATGTCTTCCTTTCCTGTGTTTCTCTTTCTGTGACCAATTTCCTCTTTCCTCTTCCTTCTCTTTCCCATCATTTCGTCTTCTCTTTCCCCTTTCTTTCGCCATTCATTCCTTTTCTTCGTCTCCTTCCTCCCGCGTGACCTGCCTGGGCTAAGGTGAAGCACGGGTGAAAGTGATTGCAATCAAGGCCAAACAATGTTGCAAATACCAGTTGATTGTTGCAGAAGACTTAAAAGTTAAGGGGTGTTTTTTTCTATTTGAAACGCAACAAAGAGTCAAATATAAATTTCGTTAATTGCGAAACAAACATCGGGGTCTGTTTTATGAAGGATTTTATTTGTTGTTGATTTACTGATGTAACATGCCGTGCCATTTGATTAACTGCTATAGATACCTAATCCGATCAGATCAGTCATTCACAGAAATTGCCTTCTGGCGGGCGACAAGGTTGTGTAAACAGTCCACTCACTCATGCTATTAGTACTGTGGTTTATGGAAACAAACGATACACTCACGTAATTAATATCGTTTCCAACAAACAAACAACGCCCACAATCCTGTTATTGATATAGCTGATTATCCCAACAAACAGTTGTTTCCAACAGACAACCCACTTCCTATTAATATCATTCATAAACAAACAATCCACAGTGTTCTCAGTGTCTTGATTTAAGCAACCAAACGAACACTCCACTCACTCACGTAATTAAATTCACCGACAACAATAAACAAAAACCCATATTGTTATTCATATTGTTGATTTTCTTGACAAACCAGCAGTTGTTTCCAACAAACAAACAAACAACCCGCTCACGTCATTAATATCACTGCATATGATAAACAACAACAACCAAACAAACCACGCACTTAGCCCTAATATTTGTTTCTGATAGACCTACAACGCTCGTGCAGATTTTCCATGTCACTAATTATAACAGACAGTCATTCACTCGTGGTATTGAAGCCATTGAATAAATAACAAACACTCCTCGCATGTCCCCCAATATCGTTGGATATAACAAACAAGGAGTCCACTGATTTTGCCAATGTCTTTAGATATAACAAATAAACAGATTCTACTCATGTTCTTAGTAACATTGAATGTTACGAAGAAACAATCCACGCTTTCTAATATCATTAAATATTAATCCACTCAAGTTTCCAGTTGCGTTAAAATTAACAAAAACAATTCACTGATATTCTCATTATCAATTAATGTAAACAAACAAACATTCCACTCATGTTCCCAATGCCGTTGATTGCCAAAACAACCCAAAAAAACTTAGTTACGTAATTAATATCCTCGCAATTACGCAAAGGCAAGGAGCACCTGGAGCCGACAAAGAACCTAAAAGTGGCCCAGAGGTGTTCCTGGCCACAGCGAGCAGCCGTTTAACAAGATAATAAAGCCTTCTAAGGTGGGTTAGTCAACACGGGGAGGCGGTGGAGGCGGAAAGTGGAGAGTGGAGATGGCTTGACCAAGTGGAGGTGGTGGAAGATAGGGTAGAGGTAGAGATATTGGTTTTATTGTCCCAATTCTTTTTTTTACTGATGTTTTCTTTTTG